>NC_041389.1:557707532-557931986 GCF_002162155.2 Triticum dicoccoides
GCAGCTTTAGTAAGTGCTGGTTTGATTAGCAACTGTCTGGAACAAATAAATATTCATGAGTTCCTTGCTTAACATGTGTAGAGTAATTTAATCAAGCAATCCATAACGAAGTCAGTATGAGTTGCAGATGGAAATTGGTGGTCCTTACGTCGCCAGGAAGAAGAATGCGATGTTCTCCTTCTTGAGCTTCTCCTCGTACTCCTCGTCCTCGGCGGCGTAATCATCCTGAATCCCGACAAATCAATCGTATGAGCCGAGGGGAGGGGGAGGAGGAGGTTTAAGAAGAAGCAGCGTCGGCGGCGAGGTTCGTACCAGGTCGAGCACCTTGAAGACGGCCTTGTCGTAGCGCGCCTTGGCCTCCTCCGCGAGCGCCTGGCGGGAGCATAGCAGGGAGAGCTTATTAGGCACCTTGCACAAGACAGACAGACGAGCGGGAGCGGGAGCGGGAGGAGGAGCGCGCGCGTACCTTGGCGAATCCCTCGGCGGTGCCGGTCTGCGTGCCGAAGAAGAGGGCGACCCGCTGGCGGCCGTCGTCGGGGTCGGGCTCCTGGTCCTTCTTCGCGGCGAGGGGCTTGGCCGCGACGGCCTGCCGGTCCAGGGGCGCGGAGGAGGAGGAGCGGCGGAAGAGGAGCGCGACGCCGCAGCCGACGAGCACGGCGAGGGAGGTGGCGAGCAGCGCGAGCAGGCGGCGGTTCTGGTCCCCGTCGTCGGCCGCCGCCGGGGCCCGGCCCGTGAGCAGCGCCGCCAGCAGGTCGAGCGCCGAGTCCCTCATCCCCGCGGCAGCGGAGGAGTCCATGGCGGCGGCGGCGGCGCGCGCTGGGGTCGATGGGATCGAGGCGTGCGTGCGTGCGGGCGGGCGGGCCTAGCGCGTGCGTGTACGAGCACCGCTGGTGGATGGATGTAGGCGATTCGTGTTTGTTGTCGCGTCAAAACGGGTCGAGTTTTTATTGAGCTCGGAAAAAGGAAGGGAAGGGAACGGGGGTGGGGAGTTGGTGGCGGTGCGACCCGGTCTGGCTCCGGTCTGGTTTGCGGTGCGGCGCGGTGACACGCGCGGCTGCGGCCGGCCGCAGGTTCGGACCGGGCGCTGGAAAGTTCCACCTACCTCGACGGTGCTTTTCTATTTTCCTTCTGTTTGATGAAGGCGAGGCCACCTACCCGCGGTCCACGGATGAACGGTTCAGCGTCGCCTTCTTCACCGTGGAATTTTTTCTGGCTGCGTTGACACGCTCTTTTTCTTCTGCCACGGACGCTCGGGGCCTGAGGGCCTGTTTGGTTTCAATAAGTCATCTGACTTATAAGCCAGGTGTCAGGTGATTTAAAATAAGTGACTTATAATTACGTCTGTTTGGTTGTTACCTGGCTTATAAGTCACCTGACACATCTTCCCACATCAATCGACATCATGCAGGTGATGGGACCCACGCAAAAGGGGGTGACTTATAAGTTTTAAGTTGGGGTGAAGCAACTTATGACTTATAAGTTGGGGTGACTTATAAGTCGGGTCTGTTTGGCAAAATAAGTCATTTTTTTCACTTTTCGACTTATAAGTTAGTGATTTATTTGGAACCAAATAGGCCCTGATACCAGAGTACACCATTTGAGTACGTAGTGAACCAACTTGAACTTATGGTTGGATGGTAAGAGGGACTGTGGTATCCCAGCCCATCAATGTCAAATACTGGTGCTCGCATTTATTGCTGGATTTATTTTAAAATTTCCGGCGATGCACATTCGCGTGTATATGAGCGTTTGCGTTTGTATTGTGTTCAAAAAATGGTTAGTACGTATATGATAACGAGGAAACCCTCCTGCAGAGCAAATTCCCAAGAAAATCGGACAATCTAAACACGCGCGACTACATTATCGAAAGATAAAAACATGCGCCATGACACGCCCTAGGGCACTATAAAACCACAAAAACACGGTATAAGAAGTGAAAGGCTCCTGAGGGAGTCCTGGATTAGGGGGTGTCCGGATGACCGGACTATGACCTTTGGTCGGACTCCCGGACTATGAAGATACAAGATTGAAGACTTCGTCCCGTGTCCGGATAAGACTTTCCTTGGCGTGGAAGGCAAGCTTGGCGATTCGATATGAAGATCTCCTCCCATTGTAACCGACTCTGTGTAACCCTAGCCCTCTCCGGTGTCTATATAAACCGGAGAGTTTTAGTCCATAGGACGAACAACAATCATACCATAGGCTAGCTTCTAGGGTTTAGCCTCTCTGATCTCGTGGTAGATCAACTCTTGTACTACCCATATCATCAATATTAATCAAGCAGGAGTAGGGTTTTACCTCCATCGAGAGGGCCCGAACCTAGGTAAAAACATCGTGTCCCTTGTCTCCTGTTACCATCCGCCTAGACGCACAGTTCGGGACCCCCTACCCGAGATCCGCCGGTTTTGACACCGACAACTCCTCTTTCCATTCCTAGCCCGACATCAACCACCGAGTTTGGGTTGGCTCCACGAGCCCCCGTACCTGCGCGCTGCCGGACATCATCCACCGCCACAAATCAGATCCGTGTTGCTTGTCAAAGACACCAACCGCTCTGAGGACCTCGAGCAACACCAACGCCGACCACCATGCCCACGGGAAGAGACACCTCACCTACTCGGGGAGAGAGCCCCGACCCGGCTTGGGCGCAGATCTGGTCCACCCCAAAAAGCGAGCCTTGGGTCGGAACCACCGTCATCGCGGGTGCAGCTGGTTCGCGTCTGGCACCCGTCCTGCGCATCGTTGGCTTGAACCAAGGGAAGAGATATCACCACCACCCCCGCATCGCCAATCGGCACACAGATGCCAGCGGCGCCACCGTAGCTTCTGTCTCCACCCAAGGCCCTGTTGGGGAACGTAGCAGAAATTCAAAATTTTCCTACGTGTCACCAAGATCTATCTATGGAGAAACCAGCAACGAGGGGAAGGAGAGTGCATCTACATACCCTTGTAGATCGCTAAGCGGAAGCGTTCAAGTGAACGGGGTTGATGGAGTCGTACTCGTCGTGATTCAGATCACCGATGATCCTAGTGCCGAACGGACGGCACCTCCGCGTTCAACACACGTACAGCCCGGTGACGTCTCCCACGCCTTGATCCAGCAAGGAGAGAGGGAGAGGTTGAGGAAGACTCCATCCAGCAGCAGCACAACGGCGTGGTGGTGATGGAGGAGCGTGGCAATCCTGCAGAGCTTCGCCAAGCACCTACGGGAGAGGAGGAGGTGTCACGGGAGGGAGGGAGGCGCCAGGGACTCAGGTATGGATGTCCTCCCTCCCCTCCACTATATATAGGGGCAAGGGAGAGGGGGGAGGCGCAGCCTTGCCCCTTCCTCCAAGAAAGGAGTGCGGCCAAGAGGGGGGAGGAGTCCATCCTCCCCAAGGCACCTCGGAGGTGCCTTCCCCTTTGAGGACTCTTTCCTCCCCAAGTTTTCTTGGCGCATGGGCCTCTTGGGGCTGGTGCCCTTGGCCCATATAGGCCAAGGCGCACCCCCTACAGCCCATGTGGCCCCCGGGGGCAGGTGGCCCCACCCGGTGGGCCCCCGGGACCCTTCCGGTGGTCCCGGTACAATACCGATGACCCCGAAACTTGTCCCGATGGCCGAAACAGGACTTCCTATATATAAATCTTTACCTCCGGACCATTCCGGAACTCCTCGTGACGTCTGGGATCTCATCCGGGACTCCGAACAACATTCGGTAACCACATACAAGCTTCCTTTATAACCCTAGCGTCATCGAACCTTAAGTGTGTAGACCCTACGGGTTCGGGAGACATGCAAACATGACCGAGATGTTCTCCGGTCAATAACCAACAGCGGGATCTGGATACCCATGTTGGCTCCCACATGTTCCACGATGATCTCATCGGATGAACCACGATGTCAAGGACTCAATCGATCCCGTATACAATTCCCTTTGTCTAACGGTATTGTACTTGCCCGAGATTCGATCGTCGGTATACCGATACCTTGTTCAATCTCGTTACCGGCAAGTCTCTTTACTCGTTCTGTAACACATCATCCTGTGATCAACCCCTTGGTCACATTGTGCACATTATGATGATGTCCTACCGAGTGGGCCCAGAGATACCTCTCCGTTTACACGGAGTGACAAATCCCAGTCTCGATTCGTGCCAACCCAACAGACACTTTCGGAGATACCTGTAATGCACCTTTATAGCCACCCAGTTACGTTGTGACGTTTGGTACACCCAAAGCATTCCTACGGTATCCGGGAGTTGCACAATCTCATGGTCTAAGGAAAAGATACTTGACATTAGAAAAGCTTTAGCATACGAACTACGATCTTTGTGCTAGGCTTAGGATTGGGTCTTGTCCATCACATCATTCTTCTAATGAAGTGATCCCGTTATCAATGACATCCAATGTCCATGGTCAGGAAACCGTAACCATCTATTGATCAACGAGCTAGTCAACTAGAGGCTTACCAGGGACAGATTGTGGTCTATGTATTCACACGTGTATTACGATTTCCGGATAATACAGTTATAGCATGAATAAAAGACAATTATCATGAACAAGGAAATATAATAATAATAATACTTTTATTATTGCCTCTAGGGCATATTTCCAACAGTCTCCCACTTGCACTAGAGTCAATAATCTAGTTCACATCGATATGTGATTAACACTCAAGGTCACATCCCCATGTGACTAACACCCAAAGAGTTTACTAGAGTCAATAATCTAGTTCACATTACCATGTGATTAACACTCGATGAGTTCTGGGTTTGATCATGTTATGCTTTTGAGAGATGTTATAGTCAACGGGTCTGAACCTTTCAGATCCGTGTGTGCTTTACAAATCTCTATGTCATCTCCTAGATGCAGCTACCATGCTCTATTTGGAGCTATTCCAAATAACTGTTCTACTTGGAGCTATTCTAAATTGTTTCTCCATTATACGTATCCGGTATCTCTATTCAGAGCTATCCGGATAGGTGTTAAGCTTGCATCATCGTAACTCTTTACGTCGAACTCTTTATCACCTCCATAACCGAGAAAATTCCTTAGTCCACTAGTTACTAAGGATAACTTTGACCGCTGTACTGTGATCCATTCTTGGATCACTCTTGTACCCCTTGACTGACTCATGGCAAGGCACACTTCAGGTGCGGTACACAGCATAGCATACTGTAGAGCCTATGTCTTAAGCATAGGGGACGACCTTCGTTCTTTCTCTCTTTTCTGCCGAGGTCGAGCTTTAAGTCTTAACTTCGTACCTTACAACTCAGGCAAGAACTTCTTCTTTGACTGATCCATCTTGAACACCTTCAAGATCATGTCAAGGTATGTGCTCATTTGAAAGTACCATTAAGCGTTTTGATCTATCCTTATAGATCTTGATGCTCAATGTTCAAGTAGCTTAATCCAGGCTTTCCATTAAAAAACACTTTTCAAATAGCTCTGCATGCTTTCTAGAAATTCTACATCATTTCCAATCAACAACATGTTAACAACACATACTCATCGGAAATTTTATAGTGCTCCCACTCACTTATTTGGAAATACAAGTTTCTCATGAACTTTGTATAAACCCAAAATCTTTGATCATCTCATCAAAGCACACATTCCAACTCCGAGATGCTTACTCCAGTCCTTAGAAGGATTGCTGGAGCTAGCATACCTTTTAGCATCCTTAGGATTGTCAAAACCTTTCGGTTGTATCACATACAACCTTTCCTCTAGAAAATCGTCGAGGAAACAATGATTTGACATCCTATCTGCAAGATTTCATAAATAATGCAGTAATCGCTAATATAATTCCAACAGACTCTTAGCATCGCTACGAGTGAGAAAGTCTCATCGTAGTCAACTCCTTGAACTTGTCGGAAAACATCTTAACTACAAGTCGAGCTTTCTTAGTGGTGACATTTACCATCATTGTCCGTCTTCCTTTTAAAATCCATCTGCACTCAACAGCCTTATGACCATCAAGCTATTCTGTCAAAGTCTACACTTTGTTTTCATACATGGATCCTATCTTGGATTTTATGGCCTCGAGCCATTTATCGAAATCCGGGCCCACCATCGCTTCTCCATAGCTCGTAAGTTCATTGTTGTCTAGCAACATGACTTCCAAGACAGGATTATTGTACCACTCTGAAGTAGTACGTATCCTTGCCTCCCTACGAGGTTCGATAGTGACTTGATCCGAAACTTCATGATCACTATCATAAGCTTCCACTTCAATTGGTGTAGGTGCCACAGGAACAACTTCCTGTGCCCTGCTACACACTAGTTGAAGAGACGGTTCAATAACCTCATCAAGTCTCCACCATCCTCCCACTCAATTCTTTCGAGAGAAACTTTTCCTCGAGAAAGGACCCGTTCAAGAAACAATCCATATTGCTTTCGGATCTGAATTAGGAGGTATACCCAACTGTTTTGGGTGTCCTATGAAGATGTATTTCATCCGCTTTGGGTTCGAGCTTATCAATCCTGAAACTTTTTCACATAAGCGTCGCAGCCCCAAACCTTTAAGAAACGACAACTTAGGTTTCTCTAAACCATAATTCATACGGTGTCATCTCAACGGAATTACGTGGTGCCCTATTTAAAGTGAATGTGGTTGTCTCTAATGCCTCACCCATGAACAATAGTGGTAATTCGATAAGAGACATCATGGTACGCACCATATCCAATAGGGTGCAACTATGATGTTCGGACACACCATCAAACTATGGTGTTCCAGGCGGTATTAATTGTGAAACAATTTCCACAATGTCTTAATTGTGTGCCAAAACTCGTAACTCAGATACTCATCTCTATGATCTTATCATAGACATTTTATCCTCTTGTCACGATGATCTTCAACTTCACTCTGAAATTACTTGAACCATTCAATAATTCAGACTTGTGTTTCATCAAGTAAATATATTCAACATCTACTCGAATCATCTGTGAAGTAAGAACATAACGATATTCACTGCATGCCTCAGCACTCATTGGACTACACACATCAAAATGTGTTACTTCCAACAAGTTGCTATCTTGTTCCATCTTACTGAAACCGAGGCTTTTCAGTCATCTTGCCCATGTGGTATGATTTGCATATCTCAAGTGATTCAAAATCAAGTGAGTCCAAACGATCCATCTGCATGGAGTTTCTTCATGCGTATACACCAATAGACATGGTTCGCATGTCTCAAACTTTTCAAAAATGAGTGAGTCCAAAGATCCATCAACATGGAGCTTCTTCATGCGTTTTTATACCAATATGACTTACATGGCAGTGCCACAAGTAGGTGGTACTATCATTACTATCTTATATCTTTTGGCATGAAAATGTGTATCACTACGATCGAGATTCAATAAACCATTCCTTTAGGTGCAAGACCATTGAAGGTATTATTCAAATAAATAGAGTAACCATTATTCTCTTTAAATGAATAACCATATTGCGATAGACATAATCCAATCATGTCTATGCTCAACGCAAACACCAAATAACAATTATTTAGGTTTAACACCAGTCTCGATGGTAGAGGGTGCGTGCGATGCTTGATCATATCAACATTGGAAACACTTTTAACACATATCGTCAGCTCACCTTTAGCTAGTCTCCGTTTATTCCGTAGCTTTTATTTCGAGTTACTAACACTTAGCAACCGAACCGGTATCTAATACCCTGGTGCTACTAGGAGTACTAGTAAAGTACACACTAACGTAATGTATATCCAATATACTTCTATCGACCTTGCCAGCCTTCTCATCTACCAAGTATCTAGGGTAATGCTGCTCCAGTGGCTGTTCCCCTTATTACAGAAGCACTTAGTCTCGGGTTTGGGTTCAACCTTGGGTTTCTTCACTAGAGCAGCAGCTGAATTTGCCGTTTCATGAAGTATCCCTTCTTGCCCTTGCCCTTCTTGAAACTAGTGGTTTCACCAACCATCAACAATTGATGCTCCTTCTTGATTTCTACTTTCGCGGTGTCAAACATCGTGAATACCTCAAGGATCATCATATCTATCCCTGATATGTTATAGTTCATCACGAAGCTCTAGTAGCTTGGTGGCAATGACTTTGGAGAAACATCACTATCTCATCTGGAAGATCAACTCCCACTCGATTCAAGTGATTGTCGCACTCAGACAATCTGAGCACAAGCTCAACGATTGAGCTTTTCTCCCTTAGTTTGCAGGCTAAGAAAATCGTCGGAGGTCTCATACCTCTTGACGTGGGCACGAGCCTGAAATCCCAATTTCAGCCCTTGAAACATCTCATATGTTCCGCGATGTTTTGAAAATGTCTTTAGTGCCTCAACTCTAAACCGTTTAACTGAACTATCACCTAGTTATCAAAACGTGTATGTCCGATGTTCGCAACATCCACAAACGACGTTTGGGGTTCAGCACACTGAGCAGTGCATTAAACACATAAGCTTTCTACTGTCCGCATAATTGCTACTATCAACTTTCAACTATATTTTCTCTAGGAACATATCTAAACAGTGGAACTAAAGCGCGAGCATACGACATAATTTGCAAAGGTCTTTTGACTATGTTCAGGATAATTAAGTTCATCTTATGAACTCCCACTTAGATAGACATCCCTCTAGTCATCTAAGTGATTACATGATCCGAGTCAACTAGGCCGTGTCCGATCATCACGTGAGACGGACTAGCCACCGTCGGTGAACATCTTCATGTTGATCGTATCTACTATACGACTCATGCTCGACCTTTTGGTCTCTGTGTTCCGAGGCCATGTCTGTACATGCTAGGCTCGTCAAGTTAACCCTAAGTGTATTGCATGTGTAAATCTGTCTTACACCCGTTGTATGTGAACGTAAGGATCTATCACACCCGATCATCACGTGGTGCTTCGAAACGACGAACTGTAGCAACGGTGCACAGTTAGGGGAGAACACTTCTTGAAATTGTTGTAAGGGATCATCTTATTTACTACCGTCGTTCTAAGTAAACAAGATGCATAAACATGATAAACATCACATGCAATCAAATAGTGACATGATATGGCCAATATCATTTTGCTCCTTTTGATCTCCATCTTCGGGGTTCCATGATCATCATCGTCACCGGCATGATACCATGATCTCCATCATCATGATCTCCATCATCGTGTCTTCATGAAGTTGTCTCGCCAACTATTACTTCTACTACTATGGCTACCGGTTAGCAATAAAGTAAAGTAATTACATGGCGTTGTTCAATGACACGCAGGTCATACAATAAATAAAGACAACTCCTATGGCTCCTGCCGGTTGTCATACTCATCGACATGCAAGTCGTGAATCCTATTACAAGAACATGATCAATCTCATACATCACATATCATTCTTCACATTCTTCTTGGCCATATCACATCACATAGCATACCCTGCAAAAACAAGTTAGACGTCCTCTAATTGTTGTTTGCATGTTTTACGTGGCTGCTATGGGTTTCTAGCAAGAACATTTCTTACCTACGCAAAACCACAACGTGATATGCCAATTGCTATTTACCCTTCACAAGGACCCTTTTCATCGAATCTGTTCCGACTAAAGTGGGAGAGACAGACACCCGCCAGCCACCTTATGCAACTAGTGCATGTTTGTCGGTGGAACCGGTCTCACGTAAGAGTACGTGTAAGGTTGGTCCGGGCCGCTTCATCCAACGATGCCGCCGAATCAAGATCAGACTAGTAACGGCAAGCATATTGAACAAAATCAACGCCAACAACTACTTTGTGTTCTACTCGTGCATAGAAACTACGCATAGACCTAGCTCTGATACCACTGTTGGGGAACGTAGCAGAAATTCAAAATTTTCCTACGTGTCACCAAGATCTATCTATGGAGAAACCAGCAAAGAGGGGAAGGAGAGTGCATCTACATACCCTTGTAGATTGCTAAGCGGAAGCGTTCAAGTGAACGGGGTTGATGGAGTCGTACTCGTCGTGATTCAGATCACCGATGATCCTAGTGCCGAACGGACGGCACCTCCGCGTTCAACACATGTACAGCCTGGTGACGTCTCCCACGCCTTGATCCAGCAAGGAGAGAGGGAGAGGTTGAGGAAGACTCCATCCAGCAGCAGCACAACGGCGTGGTGGTGATGGAGGAGCGTGGCAATCCTGTAGAGCTTCGCCAAGCACCTACGGGAGAGGAGGAGGTGTCACGGGAGGGAGGGAGGCGCCAGGGACTCAGGTATGGATGTCCTCCCTCCCCTCCACTATATATAGGGGCAAGGGAGAGGGGGGAGGCGCAGCCTTGCCCCTTCCTCCAAGAAAGGGGTGCGGCCAAGAGGGGGGAGGAGTCCATCCTCCCCAAGGCACCTCGGAGGTGCCTTCCCTTTGAGGACTCTTCCCTCCCCAAGTTTCCTTGGCGCATGGGCCTCTTGGGGCTGGTGCCCTTGGCCCATATAGGCCAAGGTGCACCCCCTACAGCCCATGTGGCCCCCCGGGGCAGGTGGCCCCACCCGGTGGGGCCCCGGGACCCTTCCGGTGGTCCCGGTACAATACCGATGACCCTGAAACTTGTCCCGATGGCCGAAACAGGACTTCCTATATATAAATCTTTACCTTCGGACCATTCCGGAACTCCTCGTGACGTCCGGGATCTCATCCGGGACTCCGAACAACATTCGGTAACCACATACAAGCTTCCTTTATAACCCCAGCGTCATCGAACCTTAAGTGTGTAGACCCTACGGGTTCGGGAGACATGCAGACATGACCGAGATGTTCTCCGGTCAATAACCAACAGCGGGATCTGGATACCCATGTTGGCTCCCACATGTTCCACCATGATCTCATCGGATGAACCACGATGTCAAGGACTCAATCGATCCCGTATACAATTCCCTTTGTCTAACGGTATTGTACTTGCCCGAGATTCGATCGTCGGTATACCGATACCTTGTTCAATCTCGTTACCGGCAAGTCTCTTTACTCGTTCCGTAACACATCATCCCGTGATCAACCCCTTGGTCACATTGTGCACATTATGATGATGTCCTACCGAGTGGGCCCAGAGATACCTCTCCGTTTACACGGAGTGACAAATCCCAGTCTCGATTCGTGCCAACCCAACAGACACTTTCGGAGATACCTGTAATGCACCTTTATAGCCACCCAGTTACGTTGTGACGTTTGGTACACCCAAAGCATTCCTACGGTATCCGGGAGTTGCACAATCTCATGGTCTAAGGAAAAGATACTTGACATTAGAAAAGCTTTAGCATACGAACTACGATCTTTGTGCTAGGCTTAGGATTGGGTCTTGTCCATCACATCATTCTTCTAATGAAGTGATCCCGTTATCAATGACATCCAATGTCCATGGTCAGGAAACCGTAACCATCTATTGATCAACGAGCTAGTCAACTAGAGGCTTACCAGGGACAGATTGTGGTCTATGTATTCACACGTGTATTACGATTTCCGGATAATACAGTTATAGCATGAATAAAAGACAATTATCATGAACAAGGAAATATAATAATAATAATAATACTTTTATTATTGCCTCTAGGGCATATTTCCAACAGGCCCCACACTGCCCGCACCTGCAGCCAAGCTGAGGACAGTCGTACCACCACCGCCGACAATCGCCACGACCCAATAAATAGTCGCAGTCGTCGGCTCATGCCGCACGCAGCATGTAGCCAGATATGTCATCATGGTCACCGCCAGAATGCCCCACCAGGAAAACTTCTTACAGCCGCGACGGAACTGCCCCGTCTCCATACCTCACGTCAAGCTTGGGGGACCCTACCAGCTAGTCGTGTCCCGCGCCATGGCCATCATGCAGGGGGTGGGGGTGCAGAAGAGCCCTAGGCGACGGGATGGGCGAGGGAGAATGTCAGGGGAAGCCAAGGAGGGAGCGGCCGGCACGACTACCGCGTGTGGTGGCGCAGGCGAGCCGAGGGGATCGGGTTGTTGGAAATATGAGCAATTTACCAAATGATTTTATTAACAGAAATACTAGATAAAGCATGACTACTATAGCAGTGATAAAACAAGTCATGCGATTTGACAAAGTGAAGGTAAATAACATCTGCATATATGAGCTAGAACCGATCATCTCTCGAGCAGACAATAGATCAAGATGCATATATGAGGTAGATCCTAACATGTGTAGGGAAAACACTAGAACAAGGAACTGTGGCAGGACCTCTAATAGGAAAAACAAGAACACGTACTGGACAACAACCGGAGCAGAGGCACTGGACTTGGGATCAGTGTCCTCCATGTCGTCGAGGAGGTTGTCGACGTCGGGGAAGTAGTCGTCGGGGTCCGGGGCGTCCGTGACGAAGAAGTCAGTAGTCGCGCAGAGCGCTCCCCAAAAACCGGAGAGTTTTAGTCCATAGGACGAACAACAATCATACCATAGGCTAGCTTCTAGGGTTTAGCCTCTCTGATCTCGTGGTAGATCAACTCTTGTACTACCCATATCATCAATATTAATCAAGCAGGAGTAGGCTTTTACCTCCATCGAGAGGGCTCGAACCTGGGTAAAAACATCGTGTCCCTTGTCTCATGTTACCATCCGCCTAGACGCATAGTTCGGGACCCCCTACCCGAGATTCGCCGGTTTTGACACCGACATTGGTGCTTTCATTGAGAGTTCCTCTGTGTCGTCACCCTCAGGAAGGATGCCGCACCCCGTCTTTAAGGACAACGCTGTTGCTAAAGGAGCTTTGGCTGTCGGCCAAACTCTCCGGCTAGGCAGTTTTCTTATGACCGCTTGTTCGGCCGCCGCACCGACGATGACCTCTCGGGTCATCGAAGCAATCTCCACATCAGCTTGGAACTTGCCGAGCAGTTAGATCCGATGGATCTCTCTTCCTTAAACGAGCTCTTGGATCACATCGCCGCCCTGGGAGTCGCTACATATTACGGCCAGATTGGGCTTAAACCCAATCTGAGAGAGATTGACTCTCCCCAGGTCACCCACCACGTTGAAGTGGTGGAGGAACAATGCGGCGAATCTTCACCCATCCTAAGGACCAGATGTGTCCGGATTCCTGATCCCTCCAAGCCGGACATCCGCGGAGGGGAGGACGTCGCCCGAGCCCTGAACCCAAAGTCAGGCAGCGGGCTTGATTCACTGGATAACGCCCGAGAAAACAAGCTTCCGAGTTCAGAAATTTCTTGGCCCCTGAGTCTTAGATCGGGCGAGGTTCCGGATTTAAATCCACCCGCCCACCCAAATATAAGGGATCTATCCCAAATTCGGCAAGAGCCCAGGGAAACAGTACACCATTACTGGGCCAGATTCCTCCTGGTTATGAACAGGATAAAGGACTGTCGCGAGAGGGATGCAATTTCATTCTTCTGTAACAACTACACGGACATCGGAATCCTCAACGCCATAAGTCGCCGCGAAATTACACGCTTCGCCGACTTGACATCCATAGTACGAAAGTACTGTGCGACAGAAAGCGTTCGGAAAACCGAAACAAAATTCTGGGACAATCCGACCCCGAATACAATCTCAATCGGGAACAAAAGGGCGCATTATCGCCAGGCACCTGTGCCAAAGAGCAAAAGACAAAAACCCTCTATAGGGTATGGAACCGTACTGGAGGGATGGCTCAATGGACCCTGTAAAATTCATAATACAGAGGGCGTCACACCAACTCATAGCCTTAGAGCATGTTGGATACTCCGGCAGGTGGCCAGAAGTGGCGAGGAGCTCCTAACTCCAGAATCCGCAGAGCACCACCCCAGAAACGCCAGTACGGTGTCAACAGTCTTCGAGACTTTCGCATCAAATAATGCAAGGAAATGAACGCTCCGCGGCCTTACCGAAGTATACCAAGTAGCGACAATAAACCCATGGAGTGACACGGCTATTACCTTTAATGCCAATGACGAACCTAAATTCCGGACAGCCCGAGCACCAGCCACACTGGTCCTCAGTCCAATAGTGGACGGCTTCCGGCTTACAAAGGTACTCATGGACGGTGGGAGCGGATTGAACCTCATCTATGAGGAAACCCTGCGAAAAATGGAAATAGACTGGAGCCGCATTGAGCGAAGCAACACAACCTTTAGAGAAATAATCCCCAGCCGGGAAGCGTGCTGTTCAGGGAAAATCACACTGGATGTGGTGTTCGGCACGCCGGATAATTACAGATCCGAGGTCACATTTCAAGTGGCCCCGTTCAGCAGCGGAAACCACGCTCTGTTAGGGCGAGAAGCATTCACAATTTTTCAAGCTATACCCCATTACGGGTACATGAAGCTCAAAATGCCCAGACCCAATGGAATCATCACTCTTGCTAGTGATCCGGACACAGCGCTCCGCGCCAAAAACAAGACAGCCGCACTGGCCCTCGAGGCATTATCCGAAGCCCTGGCGGCCGAGGAACTAACTATGTTGCGCTCCACGGTGGACAGGGACGACATGATAATCGACAAAAGATCCAAGTCCACCTCCTTCAAGCCAGCAGACGAAATAGTCAAGTTCCAAGTCCATCCAACGGACACTACAAAAACGGCCTCCATCGGGGCACAACTAAGCCCTGATGTAGACGCCGCACTCAGAGAATTCCTACGAGAAAATTCGGACATTTTTGCCTGGCACCCTTCAGACATGCCAGGAATCCCACGCAGGCTGGTCGAGCATAGCCTGAACATCCTAAAAGGATTCAAGCCCGTTAAGCAGATTCTTCGGCGTTTCTCCGAACCTAAGAGACAAGCCATGGGAGAGGAGCTAGCCAAACTACTGGAAGCCGGATTCATCAGAGATATAAAACATCCGGACTGGCTAGCAAACCTGGTAATGGTACCAAAGAAGGACAAATCCTGGCGCCTATGTGTCGATTTCAAAGACCTAAATAAGGCCTGCCCAAAGGATCCCTTCCCCCTCCCCCGCATCGATCAAATCATCGATGCCACTGTAGGACACGATTCATTGTGTTTCCTCGATGCATACTCTGGCTACCACCAAATCAAGATGGTAGAGTAAGACCAAGCCGCAACGGCATTCATCACCCCATACGGCCCATTCTGCTTCAACACAATGCCCTTCGGGCTCAAAAACGCCGGCACAACATATCAGCGCATGATTCAGACATGTCTGGCTAACCAGATCAGCAAGACGGTTGAAGCATACGTGGATGACGTGGTCGTCAAAACTAAACACGTCGAAACTCTAATAGACGACTTGAGGCTCACGTTCGATAACCTCCGAACATATGACATTAGGCTCAACCCGGAAAAATGCGTTTTCGACGTACCAGCCGGAAAGCTCTTGGGCTTCATCGTATCCGGTAGAGGAATTGAAGCAAACCCAGCCAAGATCCGAGCTCTGTCACAATTGGATATTCCAAAAGATCTCAAGCAAATACAAAAATTGACTGGATGCGTGGCGGCTCTAAGCCGCTTCATCTCCCGCTTGGGGGAAAAGGCATTACCCCTTTACCGCCTCCTCCGGCGCATCGAACACTTCGAGTGGACGGACGCCGCCACGGCCGGACTCGAAGAAATAAAAGCCATACTGGCGACAAACCCTGTCCTGGCCACGCCTAACATCGGCGAACCAATGTTGTTATACATCGCGGCAACTCACCAAGTTGTAAGTGCAGTCCTCATCGTCGAACGAGAAACGGACGGACACAAATTCCCTGTCCAGAAACCAGTATACTACTTGTCCACTATCCTCACTCCATGCAAGTCCCGGTACCCGCATTACTAAAAGATAGCATACACAGTGTTCATGGCATCCCGGAAGCTACGACACTACTTTCAAGAGTGTTCGATAACAGTAGCCTCCGAAGTACCTCTTAACGATATCATAAACAACCGCGATGCAACGGGCCGGATTGCCAAATGGGCCATTGAGCTCCTACCGTTCGACATAACATACAAGCCACGGCGAGCCATCAAGTCGCAAGCCTTGGCCGACTTTGTCGCTGAATGGACTGAAGCCGAACTCCCTAAAGAGTACGACACATATTCCAATTGGACCATGCACTTCGACGGCTCCAAAATGCTGGCGGGTCTGGGGGCTGGCGTCGTCTTGACGTCCCTAACAGGAGATACAGTTCAATATGTACTCCAGATAATGTATACGGACTCCAACAATGCAGCCGAATACGAGGCCCTGCTACATGGCCTCCGGATGGCAGTCTCCATGGGCATTCAACGCCTAGAGGTGCGGGGGGATTCGAACCTCGCGATATCCCAAAAAAATGGGGACTTTGATGCCAAAGATCTGAAAATGGTAGCTTATCGCAACGCCATCCTAAATATGTCAGCTCGGTTCTAAGGGCTGTAATTCCACCATATAGCCCGGGAAAATAATCAGGCATCAGACGTCCTGGCACGCATCGGCGCAAAGCGCGATGCAGTCCCCCCCCCCCAACATTTTCCTGGAAAGGCTATTCAAGCCATCCGTACAGTGGGAAGGGGAATCCGGAAATCACAATCCGGACCTAGCCGCATCACCTGACCCCGAACACCCTGACACAACTGAAGACTCCGTCAATGAAGTCACACCCTCAGCCCACGTAACAATGGTAGTAATTGCCCCGTGGACAGAACCATTCTTAGCCTACTTAACTAGGCAGGAACTTCCCGAGGACCAAAATGAGGCATGCTGCATAGTGCGGTGATCTAAAGCCTATAAAGTCCACGAAGGAGAGCTTTATAAGAAAAGCACCACCGGAGTCCTTCAAAGATGTATCTCCGAAGAGGAAGGGCGGAACCTTCTGGCTGAAATTCACGCCGGACTCGGCGGGCACCACGCCGCAGCCCGAGCCCTTGTGAGCAAGGCCTTCCGTACCAGATTTTATTGGCCGACGGCCCGGGCAGACGCTCAGGACTTAGTCCAGCGATGCGTCGGTTGCCAATTATTCGCTAATCAAAGCCACATGCCACCTACCGCCCTACAAACCATACCCATTACCTGGTCTTTTGTGATCTGGGGGCTTGACATGGTTGGACCCCTTAAAGGAGGAACCCACAAGCAAAAATATCTACTGGTCATGGTGGACAAATTCACCAAATGGATAGAGGCCAAGCCTGTTAAGACGGCCGAATCCGGACCGGTGATAGACTTCATATCCGGGGTTGTACACTGTTACGGCGTCCCCCACAGCATCATCACTGACAACGGCACAAACTTTACGGCCGACAAAGTTAAACTCTGGTGCAAAAACATGGGCATTAAGCTCGACTACGCTTCAGTCTATCACCCACAAACTAACGGTCAAGTCGAGCGAGCCAACGGTCTCATCATGAGCGGCATCAAACCCAGACTAGTGCGATCCCTCAAGGAATCTAACACACACTGGGTAGAGGAGCTCGACTCCGTACTCTGGGGGCTGCGGACCACGCCGAATCGCACTACCGGATTCACACCATTTTTTATGGTATACGACGCAGAGGCAGTCCTGCCCTGCGACATAATTCACGACTCACCTCGCGTGCGCATGTACAAAGAAAGAGAAGCCGAGCTCGATCGGCAGGACAACTTGGGCGCATTGGAGGAGGAGCGCGACGTGGCAAAAGCCCATTCCGCATTTTATCAATAGCAGGCTCGAAGATATCAAAGCAGAGAAGTACGGGCCAAAACTTATAACATTGGCGAACTAGTTCTACGCCTGCCGGACAAGAAAGAGGACAAACTAAAGCCCAAATTGGAGGGTCCCTTCATAATCGACCAAGTCCTGACTGGCGGAGCGTACCGTCTGTGAAACGCATTGGACAACCGACTCGAGCCGAACCCATGGAACGCAGCACGCCTACGAAGATTCTACGGCTAGCGCCGGACTCTGTGTTCGTCTCCTTCCTTTGTCCCTTTTTATTTATTTATTTCAAATTAGCTGCCTGGTATTTCTCTCCTTCTCCCCCTTTTTCTCCCAAGCCTTTAGGGGCTTGTCTGCGCATTGTTCGCACATACTTGACGCGCCACCCGCGCTCATTATACCTGGGGGCTTCTTTATCAGAAGTTTATATAAACGGGCCTCATGCCCAAAACATGTGTGACACTACCGCATGAACCTTTTATACACCATTATATGCATCGATATGACTTAAGTTTTGGCCAAGCTGGGTTGCCTGGCTCCTGTGCTTACCCCTACGTTCCCATTTGTTCGGCTAGGTGGTAAAGGGAGCACCTATGTGATTGTTACTGCCGGGTCAGCCGGATGTGTACCTCAGACTGGGTGAAGCCGAAAGCTAGCGTTCTTAAGGGAATATTCGGTCGGTGAACTAAAAGATGATTTTTCACTTGTTTATTTATCTGCCCCCAGATGCTTTTCTGCTTTCTTTTCGCAGTCCGGACATGCACCTTAGGGCATGCCTCCCAGGGAAAGGAACCCCTAACGGAACTATTCTCCCTGGAAGATGTTTCTTACTAACCATGTAATATAACATAACTAGTTGGGCACTTGTCTGCTAAAGCACTTATGACCCCTACGCCTGGTCTCCATGCATGCCCCGGTTCTTACGTAACCGAGAGGGTATTCGGACACACTACGGACTATCGGGTCTAGAGGTTGAAGCGAAAAGGTCCGCAATGACAAACAATCTACAATCCGGCTAGAAGGCATTTCACATGTCATTTTAAATTACATAGTCAATTTGACTAGGTATATTCTTCTTCAATACCATCCAACAGGCTGTCTAATTTACAGTCCTGTTGGGAATACTTGGCAGCCAGCTCTACCTGGCCATACACTAAACTGACAAGGATCTCCTTCCCGTCGGGCCCCACAGGGCCGACCTCGGCCATGTGGTTCGGGTCAGCCTTCGTGTACCAAGTCTTCACCATGGCCCAGGCCTCCCTGGCACCTTGACGGAAGGCCGATATCTTCCATAACTGGAAGCGCTGCCGCACTCCCTTCAGCTTCTCTGCAAGCTCTCCGAGGACTTCGGGCATGGAGAGGGATGGCCACATAGCCTGGACGACACCTTGCATCGCCTGCTGAACTTGTTCATGCAGTTGCAACAGCTCGGGAAGAAGGTCCCCCGCTGAACCGGGCATTTCCTCCGCAGGACGACCTGTCAGCATATCTGCAGACATAGCTCTGTCAATCGACTTCCTCGGCGAACTCTTTTTTCGAAGATTCGTTCAAGCACTTACTAAAAATGCCGCGTCGAAGTCACCGATTCTCCTTTACAGAATCAGACAGCTGAGCACGAACATCCTTTAGTTCCTCGCCCAGCTGGGTATTGGCGTCTTGAAGCTTGTTCTTCTCTTGCCTCACCCTCGTCAGCACGCTCTCGCCGGCCTTTAACTGGCGTGGGAGTTGTTGCTTGTCCGGATTCACTCCGGCCCCATCTGCACTGTTATTGTCAGAATTGCACACATGCCGCACTTCACAACAGAATTATCTTTCGAAGCATATATTACCTGAGGGGGTCCCCTTGGCATTCTCTGAAGCGGCCAGTGCGGCCTCCAGTTGGGCCTTGCACTCTTCCAGCTCCTGGGACAGTTGCGTATTCTTTTTTGTAAGATCATGCATAACATATGATCCTTAAATCAGTTATCTTAACTGTTTCAAGTCTCGGGGGCTACTGACATATATAACCATCAGATTTACTCACCTGTATGTCTTTCACATACTGCTCTATGGCTCTGGCTAGACCATTTTGAGCGGCACGGAGGTACGCATCTCCCGTATTAAAGGCGTCCAACGCCTCTTGGGAAAAACATGCGTCACGAAGAACAGTCCGGCGACGCCTGTGGTTCATGGCACTCTCCACCTCTGAATGGGTGGCAGATAGCCCGTCCGCGTCCTCTGTCGGAGGAACGTCCGGTGCACGCCCCATGTTCGCCTCCGCTTCCTGACCCGGCCTTGCAGCCTGGCCGGTGGATATAGTCCGGCGGGCGCTCTTCTTCCTAAGGAGAGCATGAGCGTTAGTATGACTTAAGGGCATAAACCCTAGGCGTTAAAGTTGCACGCCGTACCGTTGCGCTGGAGTCTTGATCCGGTCTGCACTCCTTTTTAGCCTGCCTGGCTTCAATGGCCCTTGTTGGCTACCCACCGCGGGCTCGGCCCTCCGCCTCAAGGATTTCCCCTGCAAAATGAAACACTATTGGTTTACGGCAATTAAAATAAAGCATGGATGGATCCTCTTGAAAGTACTGGGACTTCGGTCTCGGTTACCTTTGAGGCTGGAAGTAGTCTGGGATAGTCGGCCATAATGGCCACTAAGGTATTGTCCTTACTTAATTGATGAAACACCCCATCAATTAGCTCCACACATAAGTCCGGGTCCTCTTGGGAGTCCGGGTCGAGGGACCGTTCCGGGTCCTCGGGTTGTGGAGAAGGGTTGTTTATCTCCTTCACAGTCTGGCGCAGCTCCTGCGTTAAAATGTTCGCTCACCCAGCTTGGAGGATTGTACATGGAGAATCCACCCCGTGGGTTGACACGGAGGAATTCCTCTTCTTCTCCCTTGTACAAAGCGGATAAGATCTTCGTTAGAGTGGCAGCAGAATCTGACCCCTTGCGACCGCACCGGGTGGCGTCGTCCTCCCCGTTGAAATCCCACATGGGGTGGCCTCTGTACTGAAGCGGTTGCACCCCCCGCATAATGCATGTGGCATGACCTCGATCATGGTCAGTCCGGAATGAGCCAACAACCTTATCCGGCTCATCAGGTAAAGGACGTCCCTGTTAGTTTCCCTCTGAGGGTTCCGTGGGCGCCAGCTCGGGCGTTTCTTCAACGGAGCATTATTGAACTCAGGGAGGCCGATCCATACAGGGTCCGGCAGGGGGACATCGTCTATATAAAACCATTCTGAAGGCCAGTCCTTAGACGCCTTATTTGGGGTTCCGTATAGATATCCGGTCCTGGCGATGCGCCATAGTTCGGCTCCGCCCACTTGATAAATTGACCCCTCCGGAGAGCGGGGCACAAGGCAGAACAACCTCTTCCACAGCATGAAATGGGCCTCGATGCCCAAAAACATCTTGCAGAGGGCCACGAAGCCCGCAATATGCAATACGGAGGCAGGCGTGAGGTTGTGTAGCTGGAGGCCGTAAAACTCCAGTAGCCCTCGGAGAAACGGATGAATTGGAAATCCGAGTCCTCTTATTAAATAAGGGACTAGGCATACCCGCTCTCCTTGGGAGGGATTGGGGATGCTCTCCGCCTGCTCTCCGCCGCTATAGGTGGCAATCCCGGCTCGAATTGGGACCATATATGCTGGGGGGAGGAGCCCCTTGGATTGAAGCACTACTAGCTCGTTGTGCGAGACGGAACACCGCTCCCAATCTCCGGGTCGAGGGCTGGAAAGGCGAGAGGAGGAGCTGCATCGACCGTCCATGGTGGAATGGATCTCTGTCGAAAGCGCTGTGACGAATGCTCGCGGAGGGAAGGTGGTGTGAATTGGATCTAAATCCCCGTCTCTTTTATGGGCGGCTCATTTACGCGGCTAGGGGGGTAAATGAAAAAACTCCCTGGCTTTTCGCATTCGTTTGACACGTGGAAGGTGGTCATTATTGTTGGAAATATGCCCTAGAGGCAATAATAAAAGGATTATTATTATATTTCCTTGTTCATGATAATTGTCTTTTATTCATGCTATAATTGTATTATCCAGAAATCGTAATACACGTGTGAATACATAGACCACAATACGTCCCTAGTAAGCCTCTAGTTGACTAGCTCGTTGGTTAACAGATAGTCATGGTTTCCTGACTATGGACATTAGATGTCGTTGACAACGGGATCACATCATTAGGAGAATGATGTGATGGACAAGACCCATTCCTAAGCATAGCACAAGATCGTGTAGTTCGTTTTGCTAGAGCTTTTCCAATGTCAAGTATCTCTTCCTTAGATCATGAGATCGTGTAACTCCCTAATACCGTAGGAGTGCTTTGGGTGTACCAAATGTCACAACGTAACTAGGTGACTATAAAGGTGCACTACAGGTATCTCCGAAAGTGTCTGTTGGGTTGACACGGATCGAGACTAGGATTTGTCACTCCGTGTTACGGAGAGGTATCACTAGGCCCACTCGGTAGTGCATCATCATAATGAGCTCAAAGTGACCAAGTGTCTGGTCACTGGATCATGCATTACGGTACGAGTAAAGTGACTTGCCGGTAACGAGACTGAACGAGGTATTGGGATACCGACGATCGAGTCTCGGGCAAGTAACATACCGTCTGACAAAGGGAATAGTATACGGGGTTGCTTGAACCCTCGACATCGTGGTTCATCCGATGAGATCATCGAGGAGTATGTGGGAGCCAACATGGGTATCCAGATCCCGCTGTTGGTTATTGACCAGAGAGCCGTCTCGGTCATGTCTGCATGTCTCCCGAACCCGTAGGGTCTACATACTTAAGGTTCAGTGATGCTAGGGTTGTATGAATATGAGTATGCAGCAAACCGAATGTTGTTCGGAGTCCCGGATGAGATCCCGGACGTCACGAGGAGTTCCAGAATGGTCCGGAGGTAAAGAAAACTATATAGGAAGTGTTGTTTCGGCCATCGGGAAAGTTTCGGGGTCACCCGGTATTGTACGGGACCACCGGAAGGGTCCCGGGGGTCCACCGGGTGGGGCCACCTATCCCGGAGGGCCCCGTGGGCTGAAGTGGGAGGGGAACCAGCCCCTAGTGGGCTGGTGCGCCCCCTTGGGCCCCCCTGCGCCTAGGGTTGGAAACCCTAGGTGGGGGGGGGCGCACCACTTGCCTTGAGGGGCACTCCACCCCCCCGGCCGCCGCCCCCTTGGGAGATTGCATCTCCCAGGGCCGGCCCCCCCCTGGGGGCCTATATAAAGGAGGGCAGGGGGAGGGCAGCCGCACCCAAGTCTTGGCGCCTCCCTCCCCCTGCTACACCTCGTCCTCCTCCCGCAGCAGCTTGGCGAAGCCCTGCCGGAGTTCTGCTGCATCCACCACCACGCCGTCGTGCTGCTGGATCATCATCAACCTCTCCTTCCCCCTTGCTGGATCAAGACGGAGGAGATGTCACGCTGACCGTATGTGTGTTGAACGCGGAGGTGCCGTCCGTTCGGCGCTAGGATCTCCGATGATAGGATCACGACGAGAACGACTACCTCAACCCCGTTCTTTTGAACGCTTCCGCTCATGATCTACAAAGTGGTATGTAGATGCATCTCCCCTTTCACTCGTTGCTTAGATGAACTCATAGATGGATCTTGGTGAAACCGTAGGAAAATTTTTATTTTCTGCAACATTCCCCAATAGTGACATCATGAGCTAGGTCTATGCGTAGTTCTCTATTGCATGAGTAGAACACAATTTTGTTGTGGGCGTAGATCTTGTCAACTTGCTTGCCGCTACTAGTCTTTTCTTGCTTCAGCGGTATTGTGGGATGAAGCGGCCCAGACCGACCTTACACGTACGCTTACGTGAGACAGGTTCCACCGACTGACATGCACTAGTTGCATAAGGTGGCTAGCGGGTGTCTGTCTCTCCTACTTTAGTTGGAGCGGATTAGATGAAAAGGGTCCTTATGAAGGGTAAATAGAAGTTGACAAAATCACGTTGTGGTTATTCATAGGTAAGAAAACATTCTTGCTAGAACCCAATTGCAGCCACGTAAAAGATGCAACAACAATTAGAGGACGTCTAACTTGTTTTTGCAGCAATTGTCATGTGATGTGATATGGCCAGAAGTTGTGATGAATGATGAATGATATATTGTGATGTATGAGATCATGTTCTTGTAATAGGAATCACGACTTGCATGTCGATGAGTATGACAACCGGCAGGAGCCATAGGAGTTGTCTTTATTTTTTTGTATGACCTCCGTGTCATTGAAGAACGCCATGTAAATTACTTTACTTTATTGCTAAACGCGTTAGCCATAGAAGTAGAAGTAGTCATTGGCGTGACAACTTCATGAAGACACGATGATGGAGATCATGGTGTCATGCCGGTGACGAAGATGATCATGGAGCCCTGAAGATGGAGATCGAAGGAGCTATATGATATTGGCCATATCATGTCACTACTATATAATTGCATGTGATGTTTATTATGTTTTATGTATCTTGTTTACTTAGAACGGAGGTAGTAAATAAGATGATCCCTTATAATAATTTCAAGAAAGTGTCCCCCCTAACTGTGCACCGTTGCTAAAGTTCGTCGTTTCGAAGCACCACGTGATGACCGGGTGTGATAGATCCTTACGTTCACATACAACGGGTGTAAGACAGATTTACACATGCAGAACACTTAGGGTTAACTTGACGAGCCTAGCATGTACAGACATGGCCTCGGAACACAGAGACCGAAAGGTCGAACATGAGTCGTATGGAAGATACGATCAACATGGAGATGTTCACCGATGATGACTAGTCCGTCTCACGTGATGATCGGACACGGCCTAGTCGACTCGAATCGTGTAACACTTAGATGACTAGAGGGATGTCTAATCTGAGTGGGAGTTCATTAAATAATTTGATTAGATGAACTTAATTATCATGAACTTAGTCTAAAACTTTTGCAAAATATGTCTTGTAGATCAAATGGCCAACGCTCATGTCAACATGAACTTCAACGCGTTCCTAGAGAAAACCAAGCTGAAAGATGATGGCAGCAACTATTCAGACTGGGTCCGGAACCTAAGGATCATCCTCATAGCAGCCAAGAAAGATTATGTTCTAGATGCACCGCTAGGTGAAGCACCCATCCCAGAGAACCAAGACATTATGAACACTTGGCAATCTTGTGCTGATGATTACTCCCTCGTTCAGTGCGGCATGCTTTACAGCTTAGAACCGGGGCTCCAAAAGCGTTTTGAGAAACACGGAGCATATGAGATGTTCGAGGAGCTGAAAATGGTTTTCCAAGCTCATGCCCGGGTCGAGAGATATGAAGTCTCCGACAAGTTCTATAGTTGTAAGATGGAGGAAAACAGTTCTGTCAGTGAGCACATACTCAAAATGTCTGGGTTGCACAACCGCCTGTCCCAACTGGAGATCAACCTCCCGGACGAGGCGGTCATTGACAGAATCCTTCAGTCGCTCCCACCGAGCTACAAGAGCTTTGTGTTGAACTACAATATGCAGGGGATGGTGAAGACCATTCCTGAAGTATTTTCAATGCTGAAGTTAGCAGAGGTTGGAATCAAGAAAGAACATCAAGTGTTGATGGTCAATAAGACCACTAAGTTCAAGAAGGGCAAGGGTAAGAAGAACTTCAAGAAGGATGACAAAGATGTTGCCGTGCCCGGTAAGCCAGTTGCCGGGAAGAAGTCAAAGAATGGACCCAAGCCTGAGACTGAGTGCTTTTATTGCAAGGGGAAGGGTCACTGGAAGCGGAACTGCCCCAAATACTTAGCGGACAAGAAGGCCGGCAACACTAAAGGTATATTTGATATACATGTAATTGATGTGTACCTTACCAGTACTCGTAGTAACTCCTGGGTATTTGATACCGTTGCCGTTGCTCACATTTGTAACTCACAGCAGGAGCTGCGGAATAAGCGGAGACTGGCGAAGGACGAGGTGACGATGCGCGTCGGGAATGGTTCCAAGGTCGATGTGATCGCCGTCGGCACGCTACCTCTACATTTACCTACGGGATTAGTTTTAAACCTCAATAATTTTTATTTAGTGCCAAGTTTGAGCATGAACATTGTATCTGGATCTCGTTTGATACGAGATGGCTACTCATTTAAATCCGAGAATAATGGTTGTTCTATTTATATGAGAGATATGTTTTATGGTCATGCCCCTATGGTCAATGGTTTATTCTTAATGAATCTCGAACGTAATGTTACACATATTCATAGTGTGAATACCAAAAGATGTAAAGTTGATAACGATAGTCCCATATACTTGTGGCACTGCCGCCTTGGTCACATTGGTGTCAAGCGCATGAAGAAGCTCCATGCTGATGGACTTTTAGAGTCTCTAAATTATGAATCATTTGACACATGCGAACCATGCCTCATGGGCAAAATGACCAAGACTCCGTTCTCTGGAACAATGGAGCGAGCAACCAACTTATTGGAAATCATACATACTGATGTGTGTGGTCCAATGAGCGTTGAGGCTCGCGGAGGATATCGTTATGTTCTCACTCTCACTGATGACTTGAGTAGATATGGGTATGTCTACTTGATGAAACACAAGTCTGAGACCTTTGAAAAGTTCAAGGAATTTCAGAATGAAGCAGAGAATCAACGTGACCGAAAGATAAAATTCTTACGATCGGATCGTGGAGGAGAATATTTAAGTCACGAATTTGGTACACACTTAAGAAAATGTGGAATCGTTTCACAACTCACGCCGCGTGGAACACCTCAGCGTAACGGTGTGTCCGAACATCGTAATCGCACTCTATTGGATATGGTGCGATCTATGATGTCTCTTACCGATTTACCGCTATCATTTTGGGGATACGCTCTAGAGACAACTACATTCACTTTAAATAGGGCACCGTCTAAATCCATTGAGACGACACCGTATGAATTATGGTTTGGGAAGAAACCTAAGCTGTCGTTTCTAAAAGTTTGGGGATGCGATGCTTATGTCAAGAAACTTCAACCTGAAAAGCTCGAACCCAAGTCGAAAAAATGCGTCTTCATAGGATACCCTAAGGAAACCATTGGGTATACCTTCTACTTAAGATTCGAGGGCAAGATCTTTGTTGCCAAGAACGGATCCTTTCTGGAAAAGGAGTTTCTCTCGAAAGGAGTAAGTGGGAGGAAAGTAGAACTCGATGAAGTACTACCTCTTGAACCGGAAAATAGTGCATCTCAGGAAAATGTTCCTGTGGTGCCTACACCGACTGGAGAGGAAAATAATGATGATGATCAAGGTACTTCTGATCAAGTTGCTACTGAACTTCGTAGGTCCACAAGGACACGTTCCACACCAGAGTGGTATGGCAACCCTGTCCTGGAAATCATGTTGTTAGACAACGGTGAACCTTCGAACTATGAAGAAGCGATGGCGGGCCCAGATTCCAACAAATGGCTAGAAGCCATGCAATCTGAGATAGAATCCATGTATGAAAACAAAGTATGGACTTTGACTGACTTGCCCGATGATCGGCGAGCGATAGAAAACAAATGGATCTTTAAGAAGAAGACGGACGTGGATGGTAATGCCACCATCTATAAAGCTCGACTTGTCGCTAAGGGTTATCGGCAAGTTCAAGGGATTGACTATGATGAGACTTTCTCTCCCGTAGTGAAGCTTAAGTCCGTCCGAATCATGTTAGCAATTGCCGCATACTATGATTATGAGATATGGCAGATGGACGTCAAAACGGCATTCCTTAACGGTTATCTTAAAGAAGAGCTGTATATGATGCATCCGGAAGGTTTTGTCGATCCTAAGAATGCTAACAAAGTGTGCAAGCTCCAGCGATCCATTTATGGGCTGGTGCAAGCATCTCAGAGTTGGAACATTCGCTTTGATGAGATGATCAAAGCATTTGGGTTTATGCAGACTTATGGGGAAGCCTGCGTTTACAAGAAAGTGAGTGGGAGCTCTGTAGCATTTCTCATATTATATGTAGATGACATACTTTTGATGGGAAATGATATAGAATTCTTGGACAGCATTAAGGCCTACTTGAATAAGTGTTTTTCAATGAAGGACCTTGGAGAGGCTGCTTACATATTAGGCATCAAGATCTATAGGGATAGATCGAGACGCCTCATAGGTCTTTCACAAAGCACATACCTTGATAAGATTTTGAAGAAGTTCAAAATGGATCAGTCCAAGAAAGGGTTCTTGACTGTACTGCAAGGTGTGAGATTGAGCTCGGCTCAATGCCCGACCACGGCAAAAAATAAAGAAGAGATGAGCGTCATCCCCTATGCCTCAGCCATAGGATCTATTATGTATGCCATGCTGTGTACCAGACCTGATGTAAACCTTGCCGTAAGTTTGGTAGGAAGGTACCAAAGTAATCCCGGCAAGGAACACTGGACAGCGGTCAAGAATATCCCGAAGTACCTGAAAAGGACAAAGGACATGTTTCTCATTTATGGAGGTGACGAAGAGCTTGTCGTAAAGGGTTACATCGACGCTAGCTTCGACACAGATCTGGATGACTCTAAGTCACAAACCGGATACGTGTATATGTTGAATGGTGGAGCAGTAAGCTGGTGCAGCTGCAAGCAGAGCGTCGTGGCGGGATCTACATGTGAAGCGGAGTACATGGCAGCCTCGGAGGCAGCGCATGAAGCAATTTGGGTGAAGGAGTTCATCACCGACCTAGGAATCATACCCAATGCGTCGGGGCCGATCAAACTCTTCTGTGACAACACTGGAGCTATTGCCCTTGCCAAGGAGCCCAGGTTTCACAAGAAGACCAGGCATATAAGCGTCGCTTCAACTCCATCCGTGAAAATGTTCAAGATGGAGACATAGATATTTGGAAAGTACATATGGATCTGAATGTCGTAGATCCGTTGACTAAACCTCTCTCGCGAGCAAAACATGATCAACACCAGAACTCTATGGGTGTTCAATTCATCACAATGTAACTAGATTATTGACTCTAGTGCAAGTGGGAGACTGTTGGAAATATGCCCTAGAGGCAATAATAAAAGGATTGTTATTATATTTCCTTGTTCATGATAATTGTCTTTTATTCATGCTATAATTGTATTAACCGGAAATCATAATACACGTGTGAATACATAGACCACAATACGTCCCTAGTAAGCCTCTAGTTGACTAGCTCATTGGTCAACAGATAGTCATGGTTTCCTGACTATGTACATTAGATGTCGTTGACAACGGGATCACATCATTAGGAGAATGATGTGATGGACAAGACCCATTCCTAAGCATAGCACAAGATCGTGTAGTTCGTTTTGCTAGAGCTTTTCCAATGTCAAGTATCTCTTCCTTAGACCATGAGATCGTGTAACTCCCGGATACCGTAGGAGTGCTTTGGGTGTACCAAACGTCACAACGTAACTGGGTGACTATAAAGGTGCACTACAGGTATCTCCGAAAGTGTCTGTTGGGTTGACACGGATCGAGACTGGGATTTGTCACTCCGTGTTACGGAGAGGTATCACTGGGCCCACTCGGTAGTGCATAATCATACTGAGCTCAAAGTGACCAAGTGTCTGGTCACGGGATCATGCATTATGGTACGAGTAAAGTGACTTGCCGGTAACAAGACTGAACGAGGTATTGGGATACCGACGATCGAGTCTCGGGCAAGTAACATACCGTCTGACAAAGGGAATAGTATACGGGGTTGCTTGAACCCTCGACATCGTGGTTCATCTGATGAGATCATCGAGGAGTATGTGGGAGACAACATGGGTATCCAGATCCCGCTGTTGGTTATTGACCAGAGAGCCGTCTCGGTCATGTCTGCATGTCTCCCGAACCCGTAGGGTCTACACACTTAAGGTTCGGTGACTCTAGGGTTGTATGAATATGAGTATGCAGCAAACCGAATGTTGTTCGGAGTCCCGGATGAGATCCCGGACGTCACGAGGAGTTCCGGAATGGTCCGGAGGTAAAGAAAACTATATAGGAAGTGCTATTTCGGCCATCGGGAAAGTTTCGGGGTCACCCGGTATTGTACCGGGACCACCGGAAGGGTCCCGGGGGTCCACCGGGTGGGGCCACCTATCCCGGAGGGCCCCGTGGGCTGAAGTGGGAGGGGAACCAGCCCCTAGTGGGCTGGTGCGCCCCCTTGGGCCCCCCTGCGCCTAGGGTTGGAAACCCTAGGTGGGGGGGCGCACCACTTGCCTTGGGGGGCACTCCACCCCTCCTGGCCGCCGCCCCCTTGGGAGATTGCATCTCCCAGGGCCGGCGCCCCCCCCGGGGGCCTATATAAAGGAGGGCAGGGGGAGGGTAGCCGTACCCAAGTCTTGGCGCCTCCCTCCCCCTGCTACACCTCGTCCTCCTCCCGCAGCAGCTTGGCGAAGCCCTGCCGGAGTTCTGCTGCATCCACCATCACGTCGTCGTGCTGCTGGATCATCATCAACCTCTCCTTCCCCCTTGCTGGATCAAGACGGAGGAGACATCACGCTGACCGTACGTGTGTTGAACGCGGAGGTGCCGTCCGTTCGGCGCTAGGATCTCCGGTGATAGGATCACGACGAGAACGACTACGTCAACCCCGTTCCTTTGAACGCTTCCGCTCGCGATCTACAAAGTGGTATGTAGATGCATCTCCCCTTTCACTCATTGCTTAGATGAACTCATAGATGGATCTTGGTGAAACCGTAGGAAAATTTTTATTTTCTGCAACGTTCCCCAACAATTATTGGGCACAGAAGCTGAGGAGAGCAGCACACACTAGAGGTTGGACACTATTCGACAGGCACATGGAATTTGGAGAAGAACCCGCCTTGCAATGCCGAAGACAAACTTGCGCGCCAGACTTATCGTCATTGAAGCCTGGTTCGGGGGCTACTGAGGGAGTCCTGGATTAGGGGGTGTCCGGATGGCCGGACTATGACCTTTGGCCGGACTCCCAGACTATGAAGATACAAGATTGAAGACTTCGTCCCGTGTCCGGATAAGACTTTCCTTGGCGTGGAAGGCAAGCTTGGCGATTCAATATGAAGATCTCCTCCCATTGTAACCGACTCTGTGTAACCCTAGCCCTCTCCGGTGTCTATATAAACCGGAGAGTTTTAGTCCATAGGACGAACAACAATCATACCATAGGCTAGCTTCTAGGGTTTAGCCTCTCTGATCTCGTGGTAGATCAACTCTTGTACTACCCATATCATCAATATTAATCAAGCAGGAGTAGGGTTTTACCTCCATCGAGAGGGCCCGAACCTAGGTAAAAACATCGTGTCCCTTGTCTCCTGTTACCATCCGCCTAGACGCATAGTTCGGGACCCCCTACCCGAGATCCGTCGGTTTTGACACCGACAACTCCTCTTTCCATTCCTAGCCCGACATCAACCACTGAGTTTGGGTCGGCTCCACGAGCCCCCGTACCTGCGCGCTGCCGGACATCATCCACCGCCATGAATCAGATCTGTGTTGCTTGTCAAAGACACCAACTGCTCTGAGGACCTCGAGCAACACCAACGCCGACCACCATGCCCACGGGAAGAGACACCTCACCTACTCGGGGAGAGAGCCCTGACCCGGCTTGGGCGCAGATCTGGTCCACCCCAAAAAGCGAGCCTTGGGTCGGAACCACCATCATCGCGGGTGCAGCTAGTTCGCGTCTGGCACCCGTCCTGCGCATCATTGGCTTGAACCAAGGGAAGAGATATCACCACCACCCACGCATCGCCAATCGGCACACAGATGCCAGCGACGCCACCGTAGCTTCTGTCTCCACCCAAGGCCCCACACTGCCCGCACCTGTAGCCAAGCCGAGGACAGTCGTACCACCACCGCCGACAATCGCCATGACCCAATAAACAGTCGCAGTCGTCGGCTCATGCCGCACGCAGCATGTAGCCAGATATGTCATCATGGTCACCGCCAGAATGCCCCACCAGGAAAACTTCTTACAGCCGCGACGGAACTGCCCCGTCTCCATGCCTCACGTCAAACTTGGGGGACCCTACCAGCTAGTCGTGTCCCGCGCCATGGCCATCATGCAGGGGGTGGGGGTGCAGAAGAGCCCTAGGTGACGGGATGGGCGAGGGAGAATGTCAGGGGAAGCCAAGGAGGGAGCGGCCGGCACGACTACCGCGTGTGGTGGCGCAGGCGAGCCGAGGGGATCGGGTTGTTGGAAATATGAGCAATTTACCGAATGATTTTATTAACAGAAATACTAGATAAAGCATGACTAGTATAGCAGTGATAAAACAAGTCATGCGATTTGACAAAGTGAAGGTAAATAACATCTGCATATATGAGCTAGAACCGATCATCTCTCGAGCAGACAATAGATCAAGATGCATATATGAGGTAGATCCTAACATGTGTAGGGCAAAGACTAGAACAAGGAACTGTGGCAGGACCTCTAATAGGAAAAACAAGAACACGTACTGGCCAACAGCCGGAGCAGAGGCACTGGACTTGGGATCAGTGTCCTCCATGTCGTCGAGGAGGTTGTCGACGTCGGGGAAGTAGTCATCGGGGTCCGGGGCGTCCGTGACGAAGAAGTCAGTAGTCACGCAGAGCGCTCCCCAAAAACCTTATCACCCTTCTCCCGTACAGGACTCAAAGAGGTGCGGTTTCGGAGGCCTACTGTTCCGACTCGCGGTGCACGTCGCAAGCCGGGATGAGGAAGACAGCAGCAGCTCAGAGATTGGAACCAGTGGCTAGAGGAAGGAGAAGTTCTGGTGCGTCTCTCTGAGAGGAGCAACCTCCCTTTTATAGGCGCAAGAGAAGGAGGCGAGAGGGCAGCGACGGGAGGCGAAACAAAGCAAACAGACTTCTGCCGAACAGGCACCCCGTTCAGATTCAGTGTCCACTACGAAAAACGTTTCAGCTCCTGCGTGACCTTTCGTATACCCGTCGCGCGTGTCAAAAATTTAACATCGGCTCGGCTCATTCCCGCAACCCGCAACCCGCGGCGCGGCGTGCCAAGGCGTGGCATGGCGTGGCGTGGCGTGGCGAGGCGGGCGGCGGAGGAGGAGCGCGAGTGGATGTCCCTCTTGTTCTCATGCTCATACAAGTGGGGAAAGAGCCTCCCTTATAAAGAGGTCCAACTCCCTCTAAACTAGCAATGTGGGACTAAACTTTAGTTCCACCTCTTTCCTTGCACGAATGGGCTGCGTGGGCCTCTAGGATTTATTAGGAATTTCTGAAACTGCTATTGGGCTAGGCCTAAATAGACAAAAATTCCAACAATCCTCCACCAGATCCGAGAGGCACACAAAATTTGCCTTTGGTTCCAAAACACTGTTTTATATACCGGTACTGCAGTGGAGACTGTTAAGTTGAACTTCCACCTAGAACTCTATGCTACACTAGTAAGCAACTTGAACAGTGGACTGGGCCTTGAACTGCAAGTTTTCTGCAAATCTAGCTTCACATAAAGCCTTGACTGGTACGTGGCTACCGTGGGTCTTCCCCGCGGGTGGAGCTTATGTGTCATACTCCGAGACCTTTCATGAGTTTACTAGAGAGAACCCTACCTCATAGATTGCGACGTTTAACAATCAGACTCATATAGGTGCGTTCTTCAAAAGATGTTCTGCAGGACAACATCTATGCTTCAAAGAGCCACTTAGTACACATTAAGATATACATCAACCTGCCATGCAGATTAGGAGAGTATTGCATCTTCATGGAGTGGTATTTTTAATAGTAAGGGTACTCTCCTCCTAGTTGACCAACAACTTGTCTTCCACATCTAATTCACGGGATCTCCGATCACAAAGAATAGGTTACCACTGTGAACACCCACCTCCCTCGATGCATTATCTATCACATTACGTGATAGACCCTTAGTGAAAGGATCTGCCAGATTTTTAGACGTTTGGATATAATCCAATGCAATAACTCCGGAGTTTCTCATTTTTCTGACAGACTTTAACCTTCTCTGAATATGTCTTGATGACTTCATGTTATCCTTTGAGTTGTTCACTTTCGTGATTACAGTTTGATTGTCGCAGTTCATAAGGATACCCGGTACAGGTTTCTCAACAACCGGCAAGTCATTCAAGAGCCGGCGAAGCCAATCTGCTTCGACCGTAGCTGTACCTAGTGATGTGAGTTCTTCTTCCATTGTTGACCTTGTTAAGATGGCCTGCTTGCAAGACTTCCAGGAAACAGCGCCACCTCCATGAGTGAATACATATCCGCTCGTGGCCTTTATCTCATCAGCATCTGAGATCCAGTTTGAGTCACTATACCCTTCAAGCACCTTTGGGTGCCTAGTGTAGTGAATTCCATAATTCGCAGTGCCTTTTAAATAACGCAAAACTCTCTCTAGAGCTTTCCAATGCACATCTCCTGGTTTTGAGACAAAGCGGCTCAGTTTGCTGACAGCAAAAGAGATGTCAGGTCTTGTAGCACTGGGGAAGTACATAAGCGAGCCAATAATCTGAGAATATTTCAATTGGTCTCTAGCAATTCTTTGATTCTTTCGAAGTAAAACACTGGCATCATATGGTGTTGGAGAGGGCTTGCAGTCACTATAGCCAAAGTGACTCAAGATCTTTTCCACATAGTGAGATTGAAGCAATGTAATCCCACCATCATCGTCTCTCAACAACTTGATGATCAGAATGACATCAGCCACTCCTAAATCCATCATCTCAAAACACCGAGATAGGAAATCCTTGACCTCCTTAATAACATTCAGATTTGTTCCGAAAATTAGTATGTCATCAACATACAAGCAAAGCATAACTCCCTCGCCCCCACCATGGCGATATTACACACATTTGTCAGCTTCGTTCACAACAAAGCCTGCAGCTGTTAAAGTTCTTTCGAACTTCTCATGCCACTGTTTGGGTGCTTGCTTGAGTCCATACAAAGACTTCAGCAACTTGCACACTTTCCCTTCCTGACCATCTATTACAAACCCATCTGGTTGTTCCATATAAATTTCCTCGTCCAACTCTCCATTTAGGAAAGCAGTTGAAAGGATCGATATGGTTGACTAGGGGGGGGGGTGAATAGGCAACAAACAATTTTTAAGCTTTTCTTTAACAATTTAAACCTTGCGACAAAATAGGTTGTCTAGATATGCAACTAAGTGGACAACCTATATGATGCAATGACAACTAGCACACAAGCAAGCAATAGATACAACACAAGTAAGCTTGCAAAAGTAAAGGCACGAAATAACCAAGAGTGGAGCCGGTGAAGACGAGGATGTGTTACTGAAGTTCCTTCCTTTTAAAGGGAAGTACGTCTCCGTTAGAGCAGTGTGGAGGCACAATGCTCCCCAAGAAGCCACTAGGGCCACCGTAATCTCCTCACGCCCTCACACAATGCGAGATGCCGTGATTCAACTATTGGTGCCCTTGAAGGCGGCGACCGAACCTTTACAAACAAGGTTGGGGCAATCTCCACAACACTTGGAGGCTCCCAACAACACCACGAAGCTTCACCACAATGGAGTATGGCTTCGAGGTGATCTCAACCGTCTAGGGTGCTCAAACACCCAAGAGTAAAAAGATCCGCTAGGGATTAGTGGGGAGAATCGAATATCTCTTGGTGGAAGTGTAGATCGGGCCCTTGTCACCCAATCCCGAGCAAATCAACAAGTTTGATTGGCTAGGGAGAGAGATCGGGCCAAAATGGAGCTTAGAGCAACAATGGAGCTTAGAGGTGGAAGAGGTAGTCAACTAGAGGTAGGAGACGCCCCTTTTATAGTCATGGAAAAGATCCAACCATTATCCACATGTTTAGCCTGCAAGCGGTAAGGCCACGCGGTACTATCGTGGAGGACCGCGGTACTTCCGCAGCAGCAGCAGAGGCCGGGACTTGCCTGACTGAGTGCAGTACTACCGCTTGCGTGGTACTACCGCTCCCCCTTGCGATACTACCGCAAGGCAGGAAAGTCAAAGCCTACAAAGAGCACGGACGAAATAAAATACATCCGTGCCTACTTCCGCTGAAAATGAAACAGTGCAAAAAATCCGACGCGGTATTACCGCACACGAGGCGCGGTACTACCGTTGAGGCGCGGATGTAAAAAATTACATCCACTCCTACTACCGTGACGTAGCGGTACTAGGTATGTGGGCCACGGTACTACGACTCCAGGGGAGCGGTACTACCGTGGCCTCCTGCGATACTACTGCGCAGGACGTGCGGTACTATCGTGTGGGCGCGGATGTATAAAATTACATCCGCCCCTACTACCGTACCGGAGCAGCACTAGGCCTGGGAGCCACGGTACTAAGGCTCCAGAGGAGCGGTACTACCGTGACCCCCAGCAGTACTATCGCAGGTGCTTGCGGTACTACCGCTCCATAGAGCAGTACTACCGCAAGTACAGCAGTAGCCGTCAGATTAAGCACTACTAGGATAACGGAGAGACGCTCCAAAATGCAAAGGAAAGGAAGGACATCTGTACGTGTTGATTCCACCCAAACCTTTCCGACGCGGACCCCCTCTTAATAGTACGGCTCTCCTACGACTCAAATCCACCAAAGAGAAACGTAGAACAATGCCGTCTTCAATAGTCTTCGAGGGGCACGGAATCGTCTCGTGCCTAGTGATGAAGCGTCTGAGAAACTCAAGGCACACGATTAGTCCGCAAAGGCATTGTCATCAATCACCAAAACACCTAAGGGATAAATATGCCCTTACAATCTCCCCCTTTTTGGTGGATTGATGACAATACAGGATTTGCACATAGATGAGATAATATAGGGCAAAGGCAAACCCCACCTCTCTAGAATATAGACGGGCTCCCCCTAGATGTGTGCAATCTAGAAAGATGCTTTGGACTGCATAGCACACAAGCTAGGATCAACACTCCCCCTATATTTTAGAGACAAAGGCATGATGACTAATATCTAAGCATAGCATAACATAAAGGTAGCACAATATATCACGAGCTTGCTAAGATAGATAGAGTGCATATGTCTTACACCATATGAAGTAAAGCAACCCAAAGCAACTAAAACAAGGTTCAAACGAGGTTCAAACGAGAAAGCAGAAGACACACCGAACACGAACGACGACACACGACTCGCAAATCCCTACACTCTCTCCCCCTTGGCATCGAGACGCCAAAATGCAGAGAAGACACCTACACACAAGGGGTGGCTCAAGCAGGGAACTCATCCCAACCCTCTCCGACGGACTCCTCGGCAGTAGGGATGGTCTCCTCGACGTCCTCCTCAGAATCAGTCCACTTGTAGCCTTGCTTCTCCATCCACTCGGCCTCTAGAGTGATGCGATCCTCAGAACCGCCAGACACATCCTCACCATAGAGCTGCAAGATCTTCTTGTCCCGGCGACGACTCTCCTTGGATGCCACGTGAGTCCTGTACTGGCCCTTAGCTTGCATGCAGAAAAGAGTCTTCATCTTGTCCTTCAGCTTCTTGGCCCACGAGGGCATAGAGGAACTATGGGAAGGCCTAGCAGCACGGTCCTCAGTAACATCCTCTGCGCCAACATCCTCCTCATCAACAGCAGCCCTAGCAGCAGACGCCTCAGCACGAGTAGTAGTGTTAGCCCAGTTGGACTTGACACGGAGACAGATGGGATCATGACGAATCCAGTCTGGAGCAAGGAACTCCTCACCAGGGAACATCTTCTCCCAAGTCTTCGAGATCAGCAGAAACAGATAGGGCCCATAGATAGGCACCTTGCGGTTGAACACTGCAAACCGAAGCTCACACCACATGATGTGTGAGACATCCAGTGGCTGAGTCTGAAACGCACGAGCCTCCTCGCATAGGAGCATCATATCCACCATATATGCATGAACCTTGTCCTTGTCACCAATGCGAGGGAACAAAGAGTTGCGGAAGATGCGATACATGATATCCAGAAAGGAGCTGAGCACCCACCCTGTCTTGCCATTGGGAAGCGCCTTCTCAACATAGAATGGCTGAAGCTTGTCCTTGTTAGTAGACTCAGGATTAGCATGGGGGTGAACACCCACAGGAGTGTCGAGCCCGTCATCAGGAACATGTAGCAAATCCATGAACTCCTTCTAGGTAGCAGTCAACTTACGTCCATTGGTCATCCAGGTCATCCTCCGCTCCTCATCAGGGTGAAAGTAAACTGAGGCAAAGAACTGACAAACAAGCTCAGGTTCATAGTCAAGGTGAAAGGAGATCACATGTTCAATACTGAACTGCTCCACCAAATCCAGAGCTTCTCCAAAGTACTAACGGAACTTGTCCTTCCTCAGGTGATGCATTTCTATCCATTTAACATCCATGTAGGTATTCTGCTTGTTCTTGATGACATCCAGATAAGTGAGACTTTGTTGCTTGTTCCAAAACAGTTCACATCCTCTGACATTAGCACGAGGATGCACATACGGGTTGAGCATCCTGAGACGGACGAACTCAGATTGGGGAATCTCGTCCATGCCCTTGCTAGGTTCCTTGTGCTTACTAGCGGATGTCTTGACATGGCGCTTGGGGGCAGAGGAGTCCTCTGGTGCTTCACCTGGATTGCGCATACGCTTGGAACCAGTGTCACGATTGGGATTGGAACGGCGAGAGCCACCACCTTGGTCCATAGCAAGAGCACGTGGTGGGGAACGATCCCACCGGACAGAATCACGGGAGGGCAGCCGGAGGCGGAGATCCGGCGACGGACACCGGGCCCGTTCTTGAGCGAGGGAGAGAGAGAGAGACGAGGTGGGGAACGGGCGAATGGGTATGGGGGAGTTAGAACTCCCCCTGCCCATCCTTATCCCCACGCGGCTGAGACGTCGTGGTAGTACTGCATGTCATCGCGGTAGTACCGCTTGGGCGGAAGTACCGCACCGAAGCGGTAGTACCGCTCTCCCAGGCGACAGTAAAAAATTACTGCCGCGTGGGGGCGGTAGTACTGTGCTCCCCTACGCGGTAGTACCGTAGCTGGCTGCGGTAGTACCATGAGCTCAAGAAAAAGCAGGTTTCAAACAAAAGAAGAAGGTCTTTGCAAGGAAACTTTTAGCACAAAGGACACCACAAGAACACGCACAACCCAAAGGCAGAAAGACAACAAGAAGAAACCACGCAACACAACCTCTCAAAAGGAGAGGGCGGGGGCCGGAGCCACCTATGTTTGAGTTAGTTGGTATGGCACCGCGAAGAATTATCCTTGGGCCATGACCAAAACTCGTCTTTGAATCACAAGTACCATAAAAATGGCTAATGTGAAAGAGTTGATCGATTTATGCATGATGGGGGGAGGGAGAGTTCATTGAGAGAACAACACTCCCGCTATGTCCATGTGTACACCTAAACTAGACAACAAGTTGAGTGTGGTGGGGGGTGCATGGGTTCAAGTCACATTGCTCGAATCAATGATATTTAGCTCATGCCTTAACTCGCGAAATCTTGCTTCATCCAAGGGCTTCGTGAAAATATCTGCAAGATTATCATGAGTGTTGACATACTTGAGCTCGATCTCCCCTCGCCTAATGTGATCCCGGATGAAGTGATACCTAATCTCAATATGCTTCATCTTGAAGTGTTGCACCGGGTTGAGAGAAATCTTGATGGCACTTTCATTATCACACCAAAGAGGCACTTTGTCACAAATGACACCGTACTCCTTTAAAGTTTGCCTCATCCATAAGAGTTGTGCACAACAACTACCGGCCGCCACATATTCCGCTTCGGTGGACGAGAGAGACACACAACTTTGCTTCTTGGAAGACCAACTCACTAAAGAGCAACCAAGAAATTGGCACCCTCCGGAAGTGGACTTCCTATCCACCTTGTCTCCCGCCCAATCAGAATCCGTAAATCCTTCAAGCTTGAAGTTAGCTCCTCTTGGGTACCATAGGCCAAAGTTTGGGGTATGAGCCAAATATCGAAAGATTCGCTTGACCGCCACAAAGTGGCTTTCCTTTGGTGCGGCTTGGAACCGTGCACACATTCCCACACTCAACATGATATCCGGTCTAGATGCACAAAGGTAAAGCAAGGAACCAATCATAGAGCGATATACCTTTTGATCCACCGCTTTACCATTGGGATCAATGTCAAGTTGGCACTTGGTGGGCATCGGAGTAGAGGCCGGCTTGACATCACTTAGCTTGAATCTCTTAAGCATGTCTTGAGTGTATTTGGCTTGGTTGATGAAGGTACCTTCTCTTCTTTGTTTGATATCAAAACCAAGGAAGAACTTCAACTCTCCCATCGAAGATATCTTGAACTTAGAGGTCATGAGAGCGGCAAATTCTTCATTGAAAGCATTGTTAGGGGAACCAAAGATAATGTCATCAACATATAGTTGGCACACACACAACTCCCCTTTGACCTTCTTAGTAAAAAGAGTGGGATCGATTTGCCCAACTTCAAATCCACGATCTTGTAACAACTCGGTAAGGTGGTCATACCACGCACGTGGGGCTTGTTTAAGGCCACAGAGTGTCTTATCGAGTTGATACACATGATCCGGGAAGTAAGGATCCTCGAACCCGGGGGGTTGCTTGACATAAACCAACTCATTAATAGGACCATTAAGAAAAGCACTTTTCACATCCATTTGTTGTAACTTAAAGTTGTGATGGGAAGCATAAGCAATCAACAAATGAATGGATTCAAGGCGAGCAACGGGAGCAAAGGTTTCACCGTAGTCGATACCCTCGACTTGGGAGTAGCCTTGTGCTACCAATCTTGCCTTGTTGCGAATGATGTTCCCATGAGCATCTTGCTTGTTCTTGAAAATCCACTTGGTTCCAATGACGTTATGATTCCCTGAAGGCCTTGGCACCAACCTCCACACCTTGTTGTACTCGAAGTTGTTGAGTTCTTCATGCATGGCATTGAGCCAATCCGAGTCTTCGAGCGCCTCATAGACCTTTTGGGGTTCAACACAAGAGACAAACGTGTGATGTTCACAATAGTTTGCTAATTGTCTACGAGTGCTTACCCCCTTTCTTAGGCTTCCAACCACATTCTACATGAGATGACCTTTGGTGGTGAGTTTGGAAGCAATCTTCGCGGCACGACGCTCTAATTCCTCCTCGGATGTGGAAGGAGGAGGGTTAACTTGATCATCTTGAGCGCCGTCTTGAGCTTGTTCTTGACCTTGAGCTTGCTCATGATCTTGAACTTGCTCGAGGGGGAGAACTTGACCTTGGGCATCATTTGGAGGTTCACCACCATCTTGAGATTGATCTTGCCCTTGGTCTTGTTCACGAGGTTGAGGGCCTACACTTTGTTCTTCGGAAGCGTGTGGGTCTTGAGTAGGTGAAGGCTCCACTTGAGTGGAGCTTTGTCCTTCTCCTTCAGCCACAAGGGGTTCCTCAATGGGTAGAATATGACCAATACCCATTCTTCTTATGGCTTGGGGAGGAATTTCATCACCTACATCACAAGTACCACTTTGCTCCACTTGGGAGCCGTTATTTTCGTCAAACTCCACGTTACATGTCTCCTCAATGAGTCCGGTGGACTTGTTGAGAACACGGTAAGCATGAGAGTTTGTAGCATAACCAACAAATATGCCCTCATAAGCTCTAACCTCAAATTTAGACAAACGAACACCTTTCTTGAGAATGAAACACTTACACCTGAACACCCGGAAGTACTTGAGATTGGGCTTGTTTCCGGTGAGTATCTCATAAGGGGTCTTGTTAAAGCCTTTGCGGAGATAGAGCCGATTGGATGCATGGCATGCGGTGTTGATGGCTTCGGCCCAAAAGTTGTATGGAGACTTGAACTCCGCCATCATAGTCCTTGCCGCATCCATCAAGGTCCGGTTCTTCCTCTCCGCAACACCATTTTGTTGAGGGGTATATGGAGCAGAATATTGATGCTTGATCCCCTCATCACTAAGAAACTCATCCAAGGTGTAGTTCTTGAACTCGGTGCCGTTGTCACTTCTTATTGTCAATATCTTTGCATTATGTTGACGTTGAGCTTCATTTGCAAAGTCGATGACGATTTGTTGAGTCTCACTCTTCCTCTTGAAGAAGTATACCCAAGTGTATCTTGAATAATCATCCACAATCACCAAGCAATACTTTCTACCCCCAAGACTATCAAAGGATGGAGTCCCAAAGAGGTCCATGTGCAGGAGCTCCAAGGGTCTCTTCGAGTAGATGATAGCGTGGGAGGGTGAGCCATCTCATGAAGCTTTCCTTCGATACAAGCACTGCAAGCACGATCTTTGGCAAAACTAACATTTGTTAGTCCATGGACATGGTCCCCCTTGAGAAGACTTTGCAAAGATCTCATATTGACGTGGGCTAAACAGTGATGCCAAAGCCATCCCACATCAACTTTAGCCATTAGGCATGGCGTCTTAGTGGGTTGCTCCAAAAAGTTAATCACATAGAGACCGTTCTCGACATGCCCAACAAAGGCTTCTTTAAGAGTCTTGCTCCACAAGAGGGCCACGGTATCAATATCAAAGAAGGTGGCAAAGCCCATGAGTGCAAGTTGACGAACGGAAAGTAAATTGAACGCAAGGGACTCAACAAGCATGACTTTCTCGATCGTTAGATCATGAGAAATGACAACCTTGCCAAGACCCAATACCTTGGAATGTGAGGCATCACCCTACTCGACATTGGTGGGCATAGATGGGATCTTTTGCACGTCCACCACCAAGTCCTTGCTCCCGGTCATATGATTTGTTGCTCCACTATCGAGCAACCATGATCCCCCACCGGAAGCAAACACCTACAAGAGATCAATGCTTGGTTTTAGGTACCCATTTAGTAATGGGTCCTTTGATGTTAGTAACAAGGGTCTTAGGAACCCAAATAGACCATTCAATGTACTCATAAGAAGAACCAACAAATTTAGCATAAACATGCCCATCACTAGCACGGCATAACACATAAGAGGGGTTAAATTTGCCGGCTTTGTTGGGATAGATGGACTTGCCCTTTTGGCATCACCACTCTTCGCATTGTTCTTCTTCTCCTTGGGAGCACCTTCTCCCTCCTTCACAAAAGTTTGCTTAAGCGGGGGAGGTCGTTTGGTCTTGTTATTCTTCTTCTCGTTCTTCTTCTTGTTCTTGGACTTGGGTGAGAACCCGACTCCCTCCTTGCCCACAACTTCCTTTTGATTGCTCAAAAGGTCATTTAGGTTCTTCTCACCTTGTATGCATGACACAAGACCTTTCTCGATTTGTTCTTTCAACTTGGCATTCTCCTCCACAAGATGCACATGCTCACAACACGGGTTAGTAGCATTTGCATTATCAATTAAGACCATGTGAGGAAATCTGGCCTTTTCCTTGGTTAGCTTAACTTGGAGTTGAGCATGAGACTCTTTGAGGTTTGCATGAGCTCCTTTCAAGACCTTATGGGCCTTGTCAAGTACATCAAACTCCTCCTTGAGTCTAGCATGATCAACCCCAAGTTTAGCCTTCTCAGAAGTTAGTACATGAGACACAACAAGAGCATGATCAAGATCTTTCTTTAATTTGGCATGGTCATCGTTGTGTGACTCCTCAAGAGCCAAACGATGCCCGCGCTCTTCCTCAAGAGCATTAGAGAGATCCGATATCTCATCGGCATAGTCACGACTATGACCTTCCATCTTAGAGATGGTTTCTTCATGAGCCTCGATCATGTCATTGGCTTCACCAAGTTGTTCCAAGAGAGCAACGAAGTGCTTCTTGGATTTGCCCTTGAGCTTACTCATGAAGGACTCAAATTCATTTACCTCCTCATTAGACCCCTTACCATCATCAAAGCCAACTGTTGAAGAAGGATTAGGAATAATGGTGGTTTTGATGTTGGGGGTTACCTTGTTGGTGGCTTTAGCCATGAGGCACTTGGCGGTGATGTTCTCGTTGGGTGAATCGAAGAGAGACACCCGGGGAGTTGTGGCAATGGCAACGGATGCCATAGCCATTGCTTCACTATCTTCATCATCAACGTCATCCTCACGGTATTCTTCTTGAACTACCAACCCGCGAGTAGGAGTCTTCTTGGTGAAGTTGTTCTTGTTGGGGAAGGACTTGGCTTTGTCTTTTCGGATGAACTTGCCACCATTGTCTTCCCGCTTCTCGTAAGGACAATCCGCAATGAAATGGCTCACATTGCCACAGTTGAGACAAGTTCTAACTCGTTGCTTGCCCTTGAGGCCACTTGAGTTGTTCTTGTTGAAGTTGGGTCTTGTATTCTTCTTGCTCCAAAATTGTCTTGAGGCAAGAGCCATGTGCTCATGATAATCATATTTCGTGTCTTCGGGGTTGCTCTCCTCATCTTCCTCTTCTTCCTCTTCTTCCACACTAACCTTGGCCTTCAAGGCAAGGTTGGGCTTCTTTGCCCTTCGAGAACGGAGCACCGCATTGTCAGTGGTCTTGTCCAAGATGCTCATTGCAATGAACTCATCCGACACTTCACTTGAGGTCATGGAGTGGAAGTCCGGTCTTTGACGAATGACGGAGGACATGGCCTTGTTGTAGGGCATCATGGCCTTGAGGAACTTGCGCTTGATCCAATTGTCATCCGTGCCCTTGCTCCCATGATCTCGGAGTGCGACCGCGAGTTTGGTCACTCTTTGAAAGAGCTCACGAGGTTCTTCATCTTCTTTCATTGCAAACTCATCGGCTTCATCTTGCAGCACTTCATAGTTGAAGCGTTGAATGCTAGCACTTCCTCGGTAGAGAGACACAACACATTGCCATGCGTATTTAGCCATGGAATGAGGTCGAAGGTGAGGGAGATCTTCGGGAAGGATTGCATCTTGGATGATGAAGAGAGCACTCTCATTGATTTGATTATCCACGGCTTCTCGAGGGGTGAAGTTGCTTGGGTCATGTGGATAGAAACCTTCTTCTATAATTCTCCAAAGATTAGTACTCACATGTTTTAAATGACGCTTGAAACGATAAACCCAAGCATCAAAATCCTCATTTTTCACAATCTTAGGAGGAGGACCGGCATGATTTAAATGAGTAGAGGGAACGGTCCACCATAAGTAGGAGGTTCCACATGGACAAAGATATCGGTGCCATTTCTACCACTAGTAGAAGGACCCTTTTCACTATTAGCTTCCCCCTTGTCGGAGTTGGCATCCGTCACCTTGTTAGTGGGATCACCCACTTTCATCGGCGAGGTGGATAGTTTAAGTCCTTCTAGGAAATCAGTAAACATGCTTTTAACCTCGGTCGTCATGGAGGTTTTCAATGTGTCTAAAGCCACATTGAATTCCTCATGTGAGACCGAGCTTCCCCCATCGGCCGTAGACGAGATAGGATTCACACTGGAGTGCTCCTCCGCACCGTCGTTGGTGTCAACCATACTCTTCGAATGGCAAAGTCCTTAATAAAGAGACGAGGCTCTGATACCAATTGAAAGGATCGATATGGTTGACTAGGGGGGGTGAATAGGCAACAAACAATTTTTAAGCTTTTCTTTAACAATTTAAACCTTGCGACAAAATAGGTTGTGTAGATATGCAACTAAGTGGACAACCTATATGATGCAATGACAACTAGCACACAAGCAAGCAATAGATACAACACAAGTAAGCTTGCAAAAGTAAAGGCACGAAATAACCAAGAGTGGAGCCGGTGAAGACGAGGATGTGTTACCGAAGTTCCTTCCTTTTAAAGGGAAGTGCGTCTCTGTTAGAGCGGTGTGGAGGCACAATGCTCCCCAAGAAGCCACTAGGGCCACCGTAATCTCCTCACGCCCTCACACAATGCGAGATGCCGTGATTCCACTATTGGTGCCCTTGAAGGCGGCGACCGGACCTTTACAAACAAGGTTGGGGCAATCTCCACAGCACTTGGAGGCTCCCAACAACACCACGAAGCTTCACCACAATGGAGTATGGCTTCGAGGTGACCTCAACCGTCTAGGGTGCTCAAACACCCAAGAGTAAAAAGATCCGCTAGGGATTAGTGGGGGGAATCGAATATCTCTTGGTGGAAGTGTAGATCGGGCCCTTGTCACCCAATCCTGAGCAAATCAACAAGTTTGATTGGCTAGGGAGAGAGATCGGGCCAAAATGGAGCTTAGAGCAACAATGGAGCTTAGAGGTGGAAGAGGTAGTCAACTAGAGGTAGGAGACGCCCCTTTTATGGTCATGGAAAAGATCCAACCGTTATCCACATGTTCAGCTTGCGACATGCGGTACTACCGCTCCAGGAGCACGGTACTACCGCAAGGCCACGCGGTACTACCATGGAGGACCAGGTACTTCCGCAGCAGCAGCAGAGGCCGGGACTTGCCTGACTGAGTGCAGTACTACCGCTTGCGCGGTACTACCGCTCCCCCTTGCGGTACTACCACAAGGCAGGAAAGTCAAAGCCTACGAAGAGCGCGGATGAAATAAATACATCCGTGCCTACTTGCGCTGAAAATGAAACAGTGCAAAAAATCTGACGCGGTACTACCGCACACAAGGAGCGGTACTACCGTTGAGGCACGGATGTAAAAAATTACATCCGCTCCTACTACCGTGACGCGGCGGTACTAGGTATGAGGGCCACAGTACTACGACTTCAGGGGAGCGGTACTACCGTGGCCTTCTGCGGTACTACCGTGTGGGTGCGGATGTAAAAAATTACATCCGCCGCTACTACCGTACCGGAGCAGCACTAGGCCTGGGAGCCACGGTACTAAGGCTCCAGAGGAGCGGTACTACCGTGACCCCCAGCAGTACTACCGCAGGTGCTTGCAGTACTACCGCTCCATAGAGCAGTACTACCGCAAGTACAGCAGTAGCCGTCAGATTAAGCACTACTAGGATAACGGAGAGACGCTCCAAAATGCAAAGGAAAGGAAGGACATGTGTACGTGTTGATTCCACCCGAACCTTTCTGACGCGGACCCTCTCTTAATAGTACGGCTCTCCTATGACTCAAATCCACCAAAGAGAAACGTAGAACAACACCGTCTTCAATAGTCTTCGAGGGGCACGGAATCGTCTCGTGCCTAGTGATGAAGCGTCTGAGAAACTCAAGGCACACGATTAGTCCGCAAAGGCATTGTCATCAATCACCAAAACACCTAAGGGATAAATATGCCCTTACAGCAGTCTTAACATCCATTTGATGAACGAGAAGACCATGTGAGGCAGCTAGTGAAAGTAGAACTCGAATAGTGGTTAGTCGAGCCACAGGTGAGTAAGTATCAAAGAAGTCTTCACCTTCCTTTTGGGTATAACCTTAGCCACGAGCCGAGCCTGTTGGGGAACGTTGCAGAAAATAAAAAAATTCTACGCTTCACCAAGATCAATCTATGGAGTCATCTAGCAACGAGAGAGAGGAGTGCATCTACATACCCTTGTAGATCGTGAGCGGAAGCGTTCAAGAGAACGGGGTTGAGGGAGCCATACTCGTCGTGATCCAAATCACCGAGGATCCTAGTGCCGAACGGACGACACCTCCGCGTTCAACACACGTACGGTTGGGGAAGACGTCTCCTCCTTCTTGATGCAGCAAGGGGGAAGGAGAGGTTGATGGAGATCCAGCAGCATGACGGCGTGGTGGTGGAAGCAGCGACGATCTCGGCAGGGCTTTGCCAAGCTCAGCGAGAGGGAGAGGTGTTACGGGGGGAGAGGGAGGAGCCAGGGACTAGGGTGCGCAGCCCTCCCTCCCCCTTCTTTATATAGGGGCCCTAGGGGGTGCGCCGTCCCCCTAGAGATCCAATCTCAATGGGGGGCGGCCAAGGGGGGACTTGCCCCCCAAGTCAAGTGGGCCCCCCCCCCACCCCTAGGGTTCCCAACCCTAGGTGCAGGGGGAGGCCCAAGGGGGGGCACACCAGCCCACCAGGGCCTGGTTCCCTTCCCACTTCAGCCCATGGGGCCCTCCGGGATAGGTGGCCCCACCCGATGGACCCCCGGGACCCTTCTGGTGGTCCCGGTACAATATCGGTGACCCCCGAAACTTTCTCGGTGGCCAAAACTGGACTTCCTATATACAAATCTTCACCTCCGGACCATTCCGGAACTCCTCATGACGTCCGGGATCTCATCCGGGACTCCGAACAATTTTCGGGTTACCGCATACGAATATCTCTGCAACCCTAGTGTCATCGAACCTTAAGTGTGTAGACCCTACGGGTTCGGGAATCACGTAGACATGACCGAGACAACTCTCTGGCCAATAACCAACAGCGGGATCTGGATACCCATGTTGGCTCCCACATGTTCCACGATGATCTCATCGAATGAACCACGATGTCGAGGATTCAAGTAATCCCGTATACAATTCCCTTTGTCAATCGATACGTTACTTGCCCGAGATTCGATCGTCGGTATCCCAATACCTCGTTCAATCTCGTTACCGGCAAGTCACTTTACTCGTACCATAATGCATTATCCCATGACCAACCCCTTGGTCACATTGAGCTCATTATGATGATGCATTACCGAGTGGGCCCAAAGATACCTCTCTGTCATACGGAGTGACAAATCCCAGTCTCGATCCGTGTCAACCCAACAGACACTTTTGGAGATACCTGTAGTATACCTTTATAGCCACCCAGTTACGTTGTGACGTTTGGTACACCCAAAGCACTCCTTCGGTATCCGGGAGTTACACGATCTCATGGTCTAAGGAAATGATACTTGACATTGGAAAAGCTCTAGCAAACGAACTACACGATCTTGTGCTATGCTTAGGATTGGGTCTTGTCCATCACATCATTCTCCTAATGATGGGATCCCGTTATCAATGACATCCAATGTCCATAGTCAGGGAACCATGACAATCTGTTGATCAACGAGCTAGTCAACTAGAGGCTCACTAGGGACATGTTGTGGTCTATGTATTCACACATGTATTACGATTTCTGGATAACACAATTATAGCATGAATAACAGACAATTATCATGAACAAGGAAATATAATAATAATCATTTTATTATTGCCTCTAGGGCATATTTCCAACAGTCTCCCACTTGCACTAGAGTCAATAATCTAGTTAAATTGTGATGAATCGAACACCCATAGAGTTCTGGTGTTGATCATGTTTTGCTCGTGGAAGAGGTTTAGTCAATGGATCTGCGACATTCAGATCCGTATGCACTTTGCAAATATCTATGTCTCCATCTTGAACATTTTCACGAATGGAGTTGAAGCGATGCTTGATGTGCCTGGTCTTCTTGTGAAACCTGGGCTCCTTGGCAAGGGCAATAGCTCCAGTGTTGTCACAGAAGAGAGTGATCGGCCCCGACGCATTGGGTATGACTCCTAGGTTGGTGATGAACTCCTTCATCCATATTGCTTCATGCGCTGCCTCCGAGGCTGCCATGTACTCCGCTTCACATGTAGATCCCGCCACGACGCTTTGCTTGCAACTGCACCAGCTTACTGACCCACCATTCAAAATATACATGTATCCGGTTTGTGACTTAGAGTCATCCAGATCTGTGTCGAAGCTAGCGTCGACGTAACCCTTTACGACGAGCTCTTCGTCACCTCCATAAACGAGAAACATATCCTTAGTCCTTTTCAGGTACTTAGGATATTCTTGACCGCTGTCCAGTGTTCCATGCCGGGATTACTTTGGTACCTTCCTACCAAACTTACGGCAAGGTTTACATCAGGTCTGGTACACAGCATGGCATAGCCGAGGCATAGGGGATGACACTCATCTTTTCTCTATCTTCTGCCGTGGTCGGGCATTGAGCCGAGCTCAATTTCACACCTTGCAACACAGGCAAGAACCCCTTCTTGGACTGATCCATATTGAACTTCTTCGATATCTTATCAAGGTATGTGCTTTGTGAAAGACCTATGAGGCGTCTCGATCTATCTCTATAGATCTTGATGCCTAATATGTAAGCAGCTTCTACAAGGTCCTTCATTGAAAAAGACTTATTCAAGTAGGCCTTTATGCTGTCCAAAAGTTCTATATCATTTCCCATCAAAAGTATGTCATCTACATATAATATGAGAAATGGTACAGAGCTCCCACTCACTTTCTTGTAAACACAGGCTTCTCCATAAGTCTGCATAAACCCAAACGCTTTGATCATCTCATCAAAGCGAATGTTCCAACTCCGAGATGCTTGCACCACCCCATAAATGGATCGCTGGAGCTTGCATACCTTGTTAGCATTCTTAGGATCGACAAAACCTTCCGGCTGCATCATATACAGTTCTTCCTTAAGATAGCCGTTAAGGAATGCCGTTTTGACGTCCATTTTCCATATCTCATAATCATAGTATGCGGCAATTGCTAACATGATTCGGACGGACTTCAGCTTCGCTACGGGAGAGAAAGTCTCATCGTAGTCAACCCCTTGAACTTGCCGATACCCCTTAGCGACAAGTCGAGCTTTATAGATGGTAACATTACCATCCGCGTCCGTCTTCTTCTTAAAGATCCATTTGTTTTCTATCGCTCGCCGATCATCGGGCAAGTCTGTCAAAGTCCACACTTTGTTTTCATACATGGATCCTATCTCGGATTGCATGGCTTCAAGCCATTTGTTGGAATCTGGGCCTGCCATCGCTTCTTCATAGTTCAAAGGTTCACCATTGTCTAACAACATGATTTCTAGGACAGGGTTGCCATACCATAACATGATTTCATATAGATCTGAATGTATGAGTTCTAGTGGTGCAAGATTTCTCGTTTCCGCAGTCACATGAGACTTACGTGGTTGCTTAGCTTGCACACACACTTGACACTTGGATCCCTTGACAGTGGTGAAACTAGGGATCAAGTTCAACTTCGCTAATCGTGACATGCAACCAAAGTTAACATGACAAAGACGTAAATGCCACACATTTGATTCACTATTGTTGCACATATGATTAACAACTTTATTGCAAACGTCTGATAAGGATAAACGAAATAGGCCTCCTGACTCATAACCTTTACCAACAAAGGTTCCATACATGGAAATTACAAATTTATTCGACTCAAAGACAAGCTTGTAGCCATCTCTACACAGAAGAGATTCGCTAACAAGATTTTTATTGATGGAGGGGACATAATGCATGTTCTTCAGCCGCACGATCTTCCCCGAAGTAAACTTCAGATCGACCATGCCAACACCATGAACAGAAGCACTTGAACCGTTGCCCATCAGCACGGTGGAAGTCCTTGCGGTCTGATAAGACGAAAACATGGAAATATCACCGCATACATGCACATTAGCACCCGTATCAATCAACCAATCAGGAGAATGACATACTGAAAGAATAGTGGGAAATATACCATACCCAACATCCTTCATGTCAGTGTCTCCAATGACAACATTAGCGGTCTTGCCGCCTTTCCCAGGATGACGCTTGTCATAGCGATTAGGGCAACTTGGAGCCCAATGATCAGGATCCCCACACACATGACAAACACCTTTCTTCTTGTCATTCTTTTTCTTGAAGTTCGTGTGCTGCACAGCCTTGTTCTTCCCATCAAACTTTGCTTTACCATCAAACTTGCCCTTGTTCTTGAACTTGTGGGGCTGGAAGTTCTTCTTCTGTACAAGATTGGCACTAGAACCTCCCTCAATACCTCGAGCACGGTTGTCCTTTGCTCTCGCCTTTTCTTCCACATCAAGAGTACCAATGAGATCCCCAACGGAAAACTCCCGCCTCTTATGCTTTAGTGAGGTAGCAAAGTTCCTCCACGTGGGAGGAAGCTTAGTGATGATACCTTCGGCAATAAACTTGTCCGGTAGGATACAATTGAAGTGCTCAAGTTCTCTAGCAAATGAATGTATCTCATGAGCTTGCTCAACCATGGAGCGCTCTTCAGTCATCCTGTAGTCATAGAATTGCTCCATGATGTACAGCTCAGTGCCAGCATCCGAGACCCCAAACTTGGCCTCAAGTGCGTCCCACATATCTTTTCCATTATCAATTGACGCATAAGCATCAACTATGTTCTCACCAAGAACACTCAAGAGAGCATCCTTAAACAAGGTATCCATTTTCTGAAAAGCTTGTGCCTGTTGGGCATCTTGTTATCCTTCAGGTTTGCCAAGAGTGGTGTCATAGCAACTCATGGTTTGAAACCATAAGATTGCTCTCACGCGCCACCTCTTATAGTGGATACACTCAAACATAAGAGGTCTCATGGAAGCAGCAAAACCACTTGGGGTAAATTGCCTATAATAGGTTTTTGGATTGTTGGAAATATGAGCAATTTACCGAATGATTTTATTAACAGAAATACCAGATAAATCATGACTAGTATAGCAGTGATAAAACAAGTCATGCGATTTGACAAAGTGAAGGTAAATAACATCTGCATATATGAGCTAGAACCGATCATCTCTCGAGCAGACAGTAGATCAAGATGTATATATGAGGTAGATCCTAACATGTGTAGGCAAACACTAGAACAAGGAACTGTGGAAGGACCTCTAACAGGAAAAACAAGAACATGTACTGGACAATAGCCGAAGCAGAGGCACTGGACTTGGGATCAGTGTCCTCCATGTCGTCGAGGAGGTTGTCGGCGTCGGGGAAGTAGTCGCCGTCGGTGAAGTAGTCGTCGGGGTCCGGGGCATCCGTGACGAAGAAGTCAGTAGTCGCGCAGAGCGCTCCCCAAAAACCTTATCACCCTTCTCCCGTACAGGACTCAAAGAGGTGTGGTTTCGGAGGCCTACTATCCCGACTCGCGGTGCACGCCGCAAGCCGGGATGAGGAAGACAGCAACAACTTAGAGATTGGAACCAGTGGCGAGAGGAAGGAGAAGTTCTGGTGCGTCTCTCTGAGAGGAGCGACCTCCCTTTTATAGGCGCAAGAGAAGGAGGCGAGAGGGCAGCGACGGGAGGCGAAACGAAGCAAACGGACTTCTGCCGAAGAGGCACCCCGTTCGGATTCAGTGTCCACTACGAAAAACGTTTCAGCTCCCGCGTGACCTTTCGTATACCCGTCGTACGTGGCAAAAATTTAACATCGGCTCGGCTCGGCGCGTGGCGAGGCGGACGGCGGAGGAGGAGCGCGCGTGGATGTCCCTCTTGTTCTCATGCTCATACAAGTGGGGAAAGAGCCTCCCTTATAAAAAGCTCCAACTCCCTCTAAACTAGCAATGTGAGACTAAACTTTAGTTCCATCTCTTGCCTTGCACGAATGTGCTGCGTGGGCCTCTAGGATTTATTAGGAATTTCCGAAACTGCTATTGGTTAGGTCTAAATAGACAAAAATTCCAGCACGGGTCGCCAACTTCTATGTCCACAAAAGTTAACTTGGGATCAAATCATCAAAATAGAGTTGCCGACTGCGTGGCAAAGTATAATTGTACTAAGTGTGCCACGACTGTGTGGATGTATCAAGGACCATCATGTATTGAGGATCTTTTACCTCTCGACTGTATCTCTTTAAATATGGAATAAAACTCCTATGATCCGAAAAAAAAAGAACTTCTATGTCCACCGACCAGTTGTCTCGCACCCCGTGCCAAAAATGAAAGAACTGCTGCTGTCAGTCGCAGCAGGAAGTCTGACGGATGAATGGTTCAGCGACGCCTTTTTTGTTCAAACAAGGTCAACAATATACTTGTTCCCCAAACAAAACGATATGCTTTTTTGTGTGTGTCACGGACGCTCGGGGCCTGATTCCACACGTTGGCGGCTCGGCTGTGCGTGATTTTGATCGGACATGCACTCTGGGGCTGGTGGTATTGACGGTGTCCGCACACACGTTGAGTTGCCCCTGCCCTGCTTGAGGTGAGGTAGGTGTGGACTTTGACACGACGACGACGAGGCGGTGGTCGTGGCCACCCTCTTCGCTTCCGACACGACGCAGCAGCGCGCCACCAGCTCCGATCCTGTGACGAAATTCGAAATGTCACGAGCAGCACAATAACTTCCGGCCGTCTGCATGGGCGGCCGCACGCACGGACGCGATCTATCCATCTATCTACCCACCATTTGCTGTGCGGTGTGCCCCATGTGTGCGTGCGCCTCGGTCGCATTATTGAGGCGTCGTTGCATGCATGAATCCGTCGATCGTCGGGTCTGTCCGCGGGGATCTTGTCCGTTTCGACCAGCACATGTGCGCGCGCGTTCCACCCTACTACACACGCCACGCACGTGGTTGTTTCTTTATTCCAGGTAAAAAATTTGTGCTTTAGGCCAACTCCAGCACACGACCCATCCCGTCCGGCCCCATCCGTTTGGGGTAAAACGGACAAATCAGACGGCCCAGCGTGCGAACGCAAACGGACTTTCGTCCGTTTCTGTCCGCTTTCGACCCATCCCGGGCCCAATTTTGGGCCGCTTTTGGGATGAAACGAACAGTGCGCGGACGGGCGGGCCGTGTGCGCGTGTCCTCCCTTGGCCCGCTTGTCGGTGGCGCAGGGCCCCCTTTTTCTATTTGCCCCACTCCCCTCTCCAGCCGCACCCCCTCCACTCTTCTCCACTCCGACCCTCGCCGCCGCCGCCGCTGCCGTTGCAGCCGTGCAGCTCGGACGATATAGTATTATATGAGTTATGTATGTTGATGACCGAATGTTGTTCGGAGTACCGGATGAGATCGCGGACATGACGAGGAACTCCGGAATAGTTCAGAAGTGAAGATTAATATATGGGATAATAGTGTTTAGTCTCCGGAAGGGCTTTCAGATGTTTCCTAAAATGTTCGGGTATGAGAACACTTTAGTTGGGCCAAGGGGTATAGCCCACGAGGCTTAAGGAAGGTGCAAAAAGGAGTTTTGCAGAGGCAGGGGGGCAGACGCTAGAGACCCTGGCGTCTGGGGCCAGACGCCAAGGACCCTAGCGTCTGGTCCTAGAGTCCGAAAAAGACTCTTGCCTTGCGTGCCAAAGCGACTTTGAGGGGGCTATTTTTCCAAGAAATGACCGTAGGGCTCAACATATAAATAGAAAGGCAGCGCTAGCATCCGGAACACATCAAGAATCATCAAGCCGTGTGTCGGCAACCCCGCCACCTCTAGTTTATCCTTCGTCATAGTTTCTGTTGTGCTTGGCGAAGCTCTGCAGAGATTGTTCTTCACCACCACCGTCACCACGCCATCGTGCTGCCGAAACTCATCTACTACTTCGCCTCTTGGTGGATCAAAAAGGCGAGGACGTCATCGAGCGGAACGTGTGCTGAATGAGGAGGTGTCGTACATTCGGTACTTGATCGGGATGGATCGTGAAGATGTACGACTACATCAACCGCGTTGATAAACGCTTCCACTTAACGATCTTCAAGGGTATGAAGATGCTCTCCCCCTCTCGTAGCTATGCATCTTCATGGATAGATCTCGCGTGTGCGTAGAAATTTTTTATTTTTCATGCGACGTTCCCCAACAAAGATATCACCACCATCCCCGCGTCGCCCGTCGGCACACGGCTACCGGCGGCGCCACCGTAGCTGCCGTCTCCACCCAAGGCCCCCACTGCCCGCACATGTAGCCAAGCCGAGGCCAGTCGTACCACCACCGCCAACAATCGCCACCGCCCGATAAACGGGCGCAGTCGTCGGCTCGTGCCGCACGCAGCATGCGTTCTTCGTCGCTGCATGTAGCCCGATATCTCATCACAGTCGCTGCCGGAATGCCCCACCAGGAAAACTTTTTACAGTCGTGGCGGAACTGCCCCGCCGCCGTGCCCCAAGCCAAGCTTGGCACCCTTGCCGGCTAGCCGCGGCCATCATGCACAATGGCGGATCCACCATTGGGGCAAGCTGGGGCGGCCGCCCCGGGTCCCCACCGGCGGAGCAGCGACCCCCGCCTACCTATCGTCCGGTGGCCAGCTGTTTTCATGGCGACGGCGAGCAGGTTTCATGGAGGTGGCTTGTTTTCTGTTTCCACGAAGCAGTACGTGAGGCAAGGGCTGGGTGAGGGAGAGAAAGGCGTTTGGGCTACTATGTAGCATTTGCACAATTGCATTTAAGGCCCAAGTGATCGGACGCATGCCGCCGGAAACCAAACATCGATCTAGCTCAGCGGTACTAAATGGATTGGTCTCCCACCGTCAAAATCAGTGATAAGCAGACCATGGCACATTTTTATACTTTCCGGAAACGTAGAGGCCATCTACCTTGGCAACCTCGTGTTCTTTGTACAACTACATGTTATACTGCCACCTTATGAAAATATACAATAATTTCTTTGCGAGTAGAAAATTTACGATAGTTATCACACTTGAGCCAATACATTCATAATTTTGTAGGTTTCGCTTGAGATTGTGGAAATGTATTGTGACATCAAGTGAAGAATCCATATTAATTGTTTCAAAGACTTTTTTATGTTTTTGATAGTTGAATGACATGAATTTGATTAAGTAGACTTATATCTATAATACCTAAATAGTTCATCCTCACTACTACCTCCGCCTCGGTGAATAAGTCATTCGCGTAGTTCTAGATCGACGATTTAACTATCTTAATATGTGTTAAATGTGACAAAAAATATATATTTAGAAACTACATCCGTGTAGAAATCTAGTGATATACTCCACTTTTCATGACATATAACACATATTTAATTCCTCAAATCGATGACCTAGAACTACGCGAATGACTTATTCACCTAGACGGAGGTAGTATCATATTTCTCTTAACATGCAGCCTATCCACATCATCATCCATTCATATGCAGCCACGTCACCTATAATTCTCGTTTGCTCTACTACCCGGCGCTTTAAATTTGTCACTGCCTCCACTTCCACTTGATTTGTTATGGCAGGGTCGTATGTCGTCTCTTTAGTTCTCTTCGTCTCCTCCAATTCCACCCACACAATCAGATCAAAAGCCACTTGCGGCGGCTATACAGCAGCAGATGGAGGGCGGCGGCACCGGATCCAGCTGAGACGCCAACTATAAATCGCGCACGACCGGGGATCATCGTCAATGGCTATCCATTTCGTCCACCCGTCCATCCATCTGTCAGAATCGATTCATATTATTTTTCTCAAAGATCATCTGTCAGAATTGTATGGTCAGAAGTTTCCCCTGGTGACTGTCCAGGCCTTGTCCCGTGGTATTTCTGACCATACGCCTTTATTTGTCGACTCTGGTGAACCCACGCACCTGGGGAACAAAAATGTGTTCTCCTTTGAGATGGCTTGGTTTGAAAGAGATGGCTTCCTGGATCTTGTGGCCAGGGAGTGGGCTAAGGATTCAGGAGGGAGGACCGCGCTTCAGCGCTGGCAGAATAAGATTAGGCATTTGAGGAGTTTCCTATGTGGGTGGGCTAAGCATCTGAGCGGGATTTATAAAGCCGAAAATGATAAGCTCCTTGTCCTTATACAGTCTCTGGATGTAAAAGCGGAAACTACGATACTGCCGGTTGCGGAGCTTCATGCCAAGCTAGAGGCGGAATTGCGGCTCAAAGAACTTCTTAGAGAAGAAGAGTTGAAATGGGCGTTGCGGGCGAAGGTCCAGCGAGTTGTCCAGGGGGACGCAAACACACAATTCTTTCACATGATCGCTAACGGTAAGCATCGAAAGAAGAGGACCTTTCAGCTTGAGCAAGATGAGGGTACGATTGTAGGACAGGATAACCTCAAATTGTACATAACCGAATACTATAAGCAGCTGTTTGGCCCTCCAGAAGAGAACTGTGTGTCTCTGGACGAGTCTAGGGTGGAGGATATTCCTCAGCTTACTTCGGTGGAGAATGATATTCTTGCGGCTCCTTTCTCGGAGAATGAGGTGCTCGAGGCCATCTCGCAAATGAAGAATAACAAGGCGCCGGGCCCTGATGGTTTCCCAGCGGAGTTTTATAAGAAGTGCTGGCATATCATTAAAGGGGATTTGTTGCCTATGTTTAATGACTTGTTTGCTGGGCAGCTTCATCTATTTCAGCTAAATTTTGGAACAATTACCCTTCTTCCTAAGAAAACAGAGGCTGTGAGGATTGAGCAATTCAGGCCAATCTGTCTTCTTAATGTCAGTTTCAAATTTTTCACCAAGGTGGGGACCAATAGACTCACACAGATTGCGCATACTGTTGTGCAGCCTACCCAATCTGCTTTCATGCCGGATAGGAATATCCTTGAGGGGGTAGTGGTCCTTCATGAAACGCTCCATGAAATCCACACGAAAAAACTGGATGGGGTTGTTTTCAAAGTGGATTTCGAAAAAGCGTACGATAAAGTCAAATGGCCATTCCTTCAGCAGGCCTTGCGCATGAAGGGTTTTGATGAGGCTTGGCGACGCCAGGTACAATCCTTTACGCAAAAAGGGAGTGTTGAAATTAAAGTAAATGATGATATTGGGCATTATTTCCAGAGGCATAAAGGTCTGCGGCAAGGAGATCCAATGTCTCCTGTTTTGTTCAACATTGTGGTTGACATGTTGGCAATCCTAATTGGTCGGGCAAAGGAGGCCGGTCAGGTGGGAGGCTTGGTGCCCAACCTAGTTGATGGGGGGTGTCCATTTTACAGTACACTGATGATACTATCATCTTTATGGAGCATGACCTGGCAAAAGCGAGAAATATGAAGCTTTTGCTTTGCTTATTTGAACAATTGCCTGGGTTAAAGATTAACTTTCATAAAAGCGAATTGTTCTGCTTTGGTAGAGCCAAGGAGGAACAGGAGGCTTATAGTCAATTGTTCGGATGTGAATTAGGAGCTTTACCTTTCACTTACTTAGGTATACCTATTCACTATCGTAAGCTTACAAACCGAGAGTGGAAATGCGTTGAGGATCGGTTTGAAAAGAAACTGAGTTGCTGGAAGGGCAAACTTATGTCGTATGGAGGCCGGTTAATTCTTATTAATTTGGTACTCACGAGTATGCCGATGTTCCTATTATCTTTCTTTGAGGTTCCAGTTGGGGTTAGGAAACGACTGGACTTCTACCGATCAAGATTTTTTTGGCAGAGTGATGAACTTAAGAGAAAGTATAGACTCGCCAAGTGGGATGTCATTTGTAGACCTAAGGACCAAGGGGGGTTGGGTATCGAAAATCTTGAGGTCAAGAACAGATGCCTGCTTAGTAAGTGGTTGTATAAGCTTTCGGGTCCGACTGATGCAACTTGGGCGCAGATTCTTCGTAACAAGTATCTGCAGTCCAAAACTTTGTCACAGGTGACAGTGAGACCAACTGATTCATCGTTTTGGAAGGGGCTTATGAGAGTCAAGGTAACCTTCTTTAATAGAACAAAGTTTATCGTCGGTGATGGAAATGGCACACGTTTCTGGGAGGACACCTGGCTGGATGATACACCTTTAGCAATTCAGTACCCAACCTTGTATCGAATTGTCCAGCGACGTAATGCGCTAGTTGCAATGGTTATGCAGTCCATTCCCCTTAATATTCAGTTTCGGCAGGTGCTTGTTGGTGAGAGATGGGTAGCCTGGCTCCATCTGGTGCGTAGACTGATGGAAGTTCAGCTAGCGCAACAGCCCGATCAGCTAAGTTGGAAGCTTACTAGGAACGGACAATTTACTGTCAAGTCGATGTACACCGATGTCATCAATTCCATGGTCATTCCTAGTACCAGACATGTTTGGAAAGTAAAAGTGCCTTTGAAAATTAAAGTGTTTATGTGGTTTGTCCATAAACAGGTAATTTTAACAAAAGACAACTTGGTCAAGCGCAATTGGACTGGATCTACTAGGTGTAGCTTCTGTGATCAGGACGAGACCATTAAGCATCTCTTCCTTGATTGTCCTTTGGTGAGAATTTTGTGACGCACTGTGCAAATTGCTTTTAACATTACTCCTCCGAGTACAGTCGGGTCGTTATTTGGAACGTGGCTGGATGTGATAGAGTCAGAAACAGCTAGACATATTCGTGTAGGAGTGTATGCGTTGTTATGGGCAATTTAGAACTGCAGATATGATTTGGTCTTTAACAGAATAACTACTATTCATTTTTTGCAGGTTTTATTCCGTGCTACGGCGCTGATCCGTATGTGGTCCTTACTCACTCCGACGGAGGCCAGGGAGCGTTTGGTTACTGGATCTGTCCGGTGGGAGATGGTAGCGCGGGATATTTTCAATCGGTTTGATTGGCGGTCATGTAATAGGATAGGCTATTAGTGGTCCTATCTTTTCTTTTACCAGCCGGTTGTGGCCATTGTGGTTTATCTTGGCTTAGCTGCGATGCTCTTGGTGAGCTCGCCTTTACTTTGTTCAAGACTTTACGACTCTGTTGAACCTATTTTTATTTATTGAGGTGGCCGTATGCATCGTTCTGATGCAGAGGCCGGGGAGCTCCCCATTTTTGAAAAAAATGGAGTCCCTGGCCATTAGTCCCCGCGAGACGGCGTTGTTGTACGCATATGCGCTGCTGACCCCGTCCGCCGCCATGGAGGAGCGCTGGAGCGTGGTGCGCGTGGGCTGTGGCGGTGCTGGTGGTGGCCAGCGCGCTGGGCGTGTCCGGCAGGGCGGACATGCCGCAGCCCGCCGCTGTCGGAGACGGCGCAGAGCTGATGCAGGGACGCCGGCGTGCCGGAGAAGACCTCCGGCGTGGTGGACGAGATGAGGTTTCCTCGGCGCTGGCGTCGACGCCAACGGGTTCCCTGGAGCAAAGCCATCCTTTACTGGCAGCGCACAGGCTTCCATTTCTCCAGCCCGAGAAAAACTGTATGAACGGTACGTGCATGATCCATCCATTCGTCCAACCATTAATCCCTTTTGATTGCAGGGGGCATTGTACTGATTTTTCTCCTTTGATTACAGTTGCAGGAAAGTGAGCCCACGAGCCCACGACCAGGAGGCAGGAGCTAGGCGACGGTGGACCGGAGATTTTCTCTTTGTTAGATCCGTCTCTCTCCCTCCATAATTTTCTATGTCTCCTATGTGTTAACTTTCTCTCTGTTAATTCTTGATGAAGAATCAAACAGATTGTGAATTCAAGACTATGAATGAGTGCAACGGGTTCAGTAGGTATGTGTGAGTATATCCTACAACTTCTTCCAATCTATGTAATCAAGCTATCCACCAGTTGCGTAATAACAATCTATGGCAAAATATTTGAATAGTTCATAGCAGTAGAAAGTTTATTACAAAGGGTGGTAACCTCACCATCTCACAACGTAGAGGTCATATCAATAAATTATTCATCTTTTATCTTTTCAATCAAATACAAAGTTGGCTACCTATAACCACTTCTTATCCTCTCAACAAGTCAAAAAATGGCTATTCCTAGCCGTCAGTTCGGGATACCCACGGCCGCTTAAATTTATCCGGCACAAATATTCATATACCAATTATCGCCTTAAAAATACGTAACAGTCCCGCAACAACACGCGAGGTATCATCTAGTTTCCAACAATGTTCGTTCCGGCTAACTTCAATTCCTGAGTCCACTACTGATCATGCAAGGGGGGCAGAAGAGCCCTAGGCGACGGGAGGGGGGAGGGAGGATGTCAGGGGAAGCGAAGGAGGGAGCGGCCTGAAGGGGATCGGGTCGCCCAACTTCTAAGTCCACCGACCAGTTGTCTCGCAGTCCCTGTCAAAAATGAAAAAACTACTGCTGTCAGTCGCAGCAGGAAGTCTGACGGATGAATGGTTCAGCGGCGCCTTTTTTGTTCAAACAAGGTCAACGATATACTACTTGTTCCCCAAACTAAACGATATGGTTTTTTTTTGTCACGGACGCTCGGGGCCTGATTCCACACGTTGGCGGCTCGGCTGTGCGTGATTCTGATCAAAAAATGCGCTCTGGAGCTGGTGGCATTGACGGTGTCCGCACGCACGTTGAGCAGGGAGTATCTAGAACTCATCTAGATGAGATATAGTTTGGTCTCATTCACTTTAAAAATAAGAACAGATACAACCCACGCCAGCACACACGCATCTTATAGCATCACATCTAATGGTTATAAAAGGTGAATGAGACCAAAGTATATCTCATCTAGATGAGTTCTAGCAAAACTGCGTTGAGCACCCCTGCTTTTTTGCCTCCTTTTTTTTCAGGGAAGTTACCGTGCTTGAGTTGAGGAGTAGGTGTGGACTTGACACGACGACGACGAGGCGGTGGTCGTGGCCACCCTCTTCTCCTTCGCTTCCGACACAGCGGCGCGCCATCAGCTTCTTCTACTCCGTCTGTTTCAAAATAAGTGTCTCAACTTTGTACTAGCTTTAGTACAAAGTTATTTTAAGATTAAGACATTTATTTTAGGACGGAGGGAGTACTAGATTATCTTGGGATTTTTTTAATAACTCTTGGCATGTGGTCTTATTTTTTACGGGAAAACTCGTGGCATGTGTTTTTCTGGCTTTGGGGTGCATCGTTGCGGCACAATAACTTCCGGCCGTCTGCATGGCCGGCCACACGCACGGACGCGATCCATCCATCTATCTACATCTACCCACGCTCTGCTCTGCGGCGTGCACCTTGTCCTTGTGTGCGTGCGCCTCGGTCGCATTATTGAGGCGTCGTTGCATGCATGCATGAATCCGTCCTTCGTCGGGTCTGTCCACGGGATGGACGCATCTTGTCCGTCTCGACCGCGTCGACCAGGGCATGTGCGCGCGCGCGCGCGTTCCACCATACACGACACACACGCCACGCACGTGGGTGTCTTCTTTATTCTTCATAACTTCTTTTTTTCTTTTGCTTAATCTTCAAATCAGTGGTGATGCAAAATGAGTACGAGTATGTGCGCGCGGCAGTGAGACCTACTCACCAAGATGTATATGCACTCACCCAAGAACGCACACACAAAACAATTCTACTCCATGATCGTTTTCTTCTAGAGACCTGGTCCAACAGGTTTTGAGATTGACAAAGTCATCATAGACGCTTTGGTATGGGTACTTCGCCTCTCACCGAAAGAATATTTCATCTCTCTGAGACACCCAAGCGTCAAATATGAGGTTTGGTCCCCGATGGGCAGACTGGGATATCACTGTTCTCCTAACATCTAATCGCGGGTTGGTATCACACATATGTGCAACTGCACATTCTAGCAACATAAAAAATAGCGGCCCCACCTAATTTCCCCATACTATTTTCTTTCCGCTTCCCTTAACTTTCTCTTGGATTTTTGAGGGTTTCAGATTTCGAAAAAAAAAACTAAAAAGTTTTGACAATTTTAATTTTCTTAGAAAAAAATATGGTATAGTCGCAGACGCTCCGATCATGGACGCACTCTCATCCCTGTGAATACACTTATTTATTTATTTTGGACTTCAGGAAAATCTTTCCATGTCTTGCTTGAGAAAAATGAACTTGGTGGAGGATGACTGCAAGGCACTTCTCTGGTGGTTTTAGCAGGGCACTTTACAAGCTACTCCCTCCGTTTCAAAATAAATAGGGACATTTGGTTTTATGCCCCTAGTTGTGTCCCACTTGACAGGATTGTCCCTAATTTCCAAAAGCCAGCGGTTCTGTCCAACCCATTTTGGTCGTCTTGTGCTTTTGCCCTTTGACCGTCACTTTGAAACTTCATAACTAATTCATACTAAATCAGAAAAATGCAAATAAGATACCAAAATGTTCGTAAAAACATCACCTATATGTCAATGTCACTTGCATTCATGACAAAAGTGTTGGTAAGTGCCCTTCCAAGTTTTACTCTTATCACATGACCATGAATAGTAAAATCTTAAAAGGTTCAAAAAATCCAAAAAAATTGGTGTCAGAGAATGACAAATATTTTAAGTGCTTGCCAAGTTTCATCAGGGAATGACATTTGTGGAAGTCATGGCAAAAAAACAATCTATTTAGGGCAAATGTCATTCCCCGATGAAACTTGGCAAGCACTGAAAACATTTGTCATTCTTTGACACCAAATTTTTTTGAACTTTTTAAGATTTTATTGTTCATGGTGGTGTGATAAAAGCTAAAAATTGGATGGGCACTTACCAACACTTTTGTCATGAATGCAAGTGACATTGACATACATGTGATGTTTTTCCGAATATTTTGGTATCTTATTTGCATTTTTTTGATTTAGTTTGAATTAGTTATGAAGTTTTCAAAGTGACAGTCAAACGGTCAAAGGGCAAAAGCACAAGACCATGAAAGTGGGTTGGACAGAACCGCTGGCTTTTGGAAATTAGGGATAATCATGTCGAGTGGGACACAACTAGGGGCATAAAACCAATTATCCCAAATAAATAACTCAACTTTGTACTAACTTTATAGTAGCATGGTAGTCGCCCGTTTTTTTTGCGGGGTTAAAAGGGATTTCATTACTCAACGCATGATGAGTTCGTTCCTACAAAGCAGAGGAACATCTGCAGGCCTAGAGCGCAACCATACTGCAGTCCGGCACTCCGAGCGTCCGAAGCCAGCAAGGGTATGACTGACAACGTTCTGGTTCCTACTTACATGAGCAATAGAGTTATCCCTTTCACCAAAGAGCCTTCTAATTTCCTGAACTAACATCATATGAGGTGATCTGTCAAGAGTGGGCGACTTGATCAACCTGACTACATCCATGCAATCCATCTCGATGTCCACTGGGAGAGTAGACCACTGAAGAGCAAGGTTCAAACCCTCATGGCATGCCAAAAGCTCAGCTTGAAGAGGTCCGGAGCAGAGCAGTGTCGTATGGACCGGCAAGCGGAGAAGACGATGTTGCCGTCGTTGTCGCGAAGGATCATGCCGGCTCCCGCCAGGCCACCATCAGTCTCGACGAACGATCCGTCCACGTTCAGCTTGACACGTCCGGCCGACGGGAGAGACCACTGGGTAATGGTGGTATGCTGCACTGGCGGGTGTATGCTTGAAGAACTGTAACCAACAGGCAGAAGCACCATTTTACCTTTGATTAAATCGGCTGTAGGGAATTGTTGGATGCAACGAAGGGAGTCCACATAACTGAGAAGGAAGCGGCGTGATGCTTCAATTGGAGGTGGTGATTTGTGGTGGACAATCTCGTTTCTTACATGCCAGCTCCGCCATAACACCATCAGCACTCGCATGCGCTCCTCTTCATTGAGCTCATACAGCAGATCAAAAAGCCACTCGGACCCCGTGTTCCTCAGCGTAGCTAGGTTCGGCAGAGGCCACTGCTCCGCCATGGCGTTCCACAATGCGACAGCCAACGGACACCTGCAGAATGTGTGAAACGTGTCCTCCGGTTCCATTGCACATAGCGGACAAAGGTTAGATACCTCGAGCTTCCGTGACTGTTTGTTCATCCAAGTCGCAAGTGAGTTTGAAGCTAGCCGCCACGCAAAGATACGCACCTTTGGTGGAGCAGGGCACCTCCATATAAGTGCCCAAACGGCACGTCGACCGTCTGGTGCCCTGCTCGCAGCGACTGTATTAAGACGATGAGACTCGTCGATAGCAAGGCGGTAGGCACTCCGGACCGAGAATGAATCGGAGCGCTCCGGCGCCCAAGCGATGATGTCATTGCCCATGCGGGGCACCACCTTGATCTTCATGATTTCCGCGGCGTCAACCGACATAAAATGTTGGTTGAGCAGCTGCACATTCCAATTCCCACGCCCATCGAGGAGCTCGCTAACACTCCGAAGGCGACAACGCCCCTGCGGTGATATGGGTAGTCTCGCGAGCGGGTGTGGGATCCATTGGTCTCTCCAAATACGAACCGAAGCCCCATCACCAATGCGCCAGATTAAGCCTTTCTTGAGCAGCTCAAGACCGTGGACTATGGACTACCACGTCTGGGAAGAATTTCCCGAGAAGACAATGTCTTCTAGTCGTCCCTCCGGGTAATACCTGGCTTTAAGTACCTGCGCGCATAAACTCCCAGGATTAGCAATAAGACGCCATGCCTGTCTTGCTAGAAGTGCCTGGTTGAAGAGCCTAAAATCGCGGAACCCAACACCACCTTGAGACTTTGGTTTAAGTAGTGTGTCCCAAGCTCGCCAGTGTGTCTTCCTCTTCCCCTCCCTGGCACCCCACCAAAAGTTGCGCACCATGCGAGTTAGATCATCACACACACTACGGGGTAGCCGGAAGACTCCCATAAGATAGGTGGGAGCGATTGTGCAACCGCCTTGATGAGAATTTCTTTGCCCCCTTGCGATGCTGCTTCTCCCCACTGCAAAATACGCTTGGTAAGTTGTTCTTGTAGGTGATTAAACTTTCCCTTTGACGTTCTTCCAGATGGGGTGGGGAGACCGAGGTACTTCTCTTCAAAACCCACCATCTGAACCTGTAACGTTTCCATAACTGCTTGTTTGTTGTCCTCCCTGCATCTTGGGCCAAACAAAATAGAGCACTTCGCTGGATTGATGAACTGCCCTGTGGCATGCTCGTAGATAGCCAGCGCATCTCCCACCTGCACCGCTTCCTCCTGAGAAGCACGGAAGAACAGAAGGGTATCATCTGCAAAAAGTAGGTGCGAGATGCCTGGAGCCCGCGGGCACACATGTACTGGCGAGATCTTTCGTTGTGCAACCTTCTGTTTCAGAATAGCATCAAGTCCATCAGCCACAAACAAAAACAAAAACGGGGATAGAGGGTCACCCTGTCGAAGGCCACGGGATGGTGCGAACGAGTCTGAGAGAGCTCCATTTAGTTTAACATTGTATCTCACCGAGGTAACACACGCCATGATCCATTGTATCCACCGGTGATGAAAGCCCAACTGTTGCATCATTCGCTTTAGGAATTGCCAATCTACCCTGTCATACGCCTTTGATAAGTCCAGCTTGTATGCACAAAAGTTGTTCTGCTGATTCCTTTCCTGTTTGATAGTATGCATACACTCAAAGGCTATAAAAGCATTATCTGTGATTAGTCTACCTGGCACAAAGGCACTCTGTTCAGGGGCCACAATATCGTCAAGGAAGGGTCTCAGACGGTTTACCAGGCACTTGGAGATGACTTTGTAAATTACATTGCACAGGCTGATCGGTCTGAACTCATTTAGCCTCTTAGGCTCTGCAACCTTTGGAATAAGCACAATGGTAGTAGAGTTTACCTCGTCCGGCATATGTCCTGTCTCAAAAAACCTCCTGACAGCCGCCATTACATCTTCCTTCATTAGGGCCCAATTCCGCTGAAAAAACCTTGCTGGAAACCCATCTGGACCGGGGGCCTTCAGAGGTCCAATTTGAAAGAGGGCATCACCTATTTCCTTATCAGTGAATGGGGCACATAGAGAAGCATTCATGTCATCTGTTATCTTGGACTGGAAAAGGTTCACTACCTCCTCCGGATCCACATTACGGTCAGCTGTAAATAACTCCATGAAATAAGAGCGAGCCATGTCCATCATCACATTTTTGTTGGTTTGCCAAACATTATTTGCGTCCATCAATCCACGTATTGCATTTTTTCTGGCCCGCCACACCGCTTTCCTATGAAAAAACTTTGTGTTCCGATCCCCCTCTTTAAGCCAAGCGATGCGTGAGCGCTGAAGCCACATCATCTCCTCTCTGAACAAAAGTTCATTCATTTCATCCATTTGCTTCCTAATTTCTGCCCTGTCCGCGTTCATGTGCATTAGCTCCTCCAATCTGGATCTTGATTTCTCAAGTTGTCTTGTGACATTCCCAAATTTTTGGTTGCTCCAAGTATGTAACTTGCCCATCACCTGGCCGAGAGCCTTTTGCACATCACTTAAATTTTGTTTGGGTCCTGCTGCACTCCATGCCTCGGCCACTACCTCGTCAAGGCCCTGATCACGTTCCCACATTAGTTCATAGCGGCGACATCGAGCTGGCCGAGGGGCCGTGTCTGGTGTACAAGAGATCAACAACGGACAGTGATCTGACGCCGGCGAGATCAGGTGACGCACAACCGCATCAGCGAAAAGATCTCGCCACGCATTGGTAGCCACTACTCGGTCTAATCTCACCTGGACATTGGCCCTTCCAGCACGTCTGTTATTATATGTAAAGGGGTATCCCGTGAAACCCAGATCGATCAGCCCACAAGTCTCCAAAGCATCTCTGAATATCAACATATGTCCCGATGCCCTTGGTGTTTCTGACATGTGCTCGTAGTCCCACATAGCTTCATTAAAATCACCGACTATCATCCAAGGGAGAGCGTTTTGGCTAGACAGCCTCCGCAACGAGTCCCACATTAAGTGTCTGTTCTCTACTCGCGGCTCGCTGTACACAAAGGTGATGCGCCACCAATGATCCCTGGAAGACAACCGCACATGAACATCAATCCATCTACTATTTGCTTCCTGAACATCCACTGATACAGACTCGTGCCAGAATAACGCAAGACCACCACTACGCCCATCACTGCTGACACCTTCAAAGCCAGCCAAGCCAAGACGATTACGAAGACGATAAACCTTTTCTTTCGGTTGTCTAGTTTCACATAGAAAGACCAATTTCGGGGAGTGAGTACCCACGAGGGCTACCAGATCACGAACAGTACTGGCTCCACCAATCCCCCGGCAATTCCACGACAAACAATTCATTGCGCCTGCTGGCTCCACACGTATGTTTTGTGCCACATCGGCTGCCTCCGTCGACTTCAGTCTGGACGCTGTATGGCTTGTAGATCCCCTGTCAGCTGGTTTCGCGTGGGTAGCTTCCTTGCCGGCTGCCCCTTTGTCACCCGCACCAGCATCCAGGTTCACTAAGGGAGCCATCGGCTGGATCATCCCAGAACTCACCAGTGTTTCTGTTATAGGTTGCCTTGAAGCCAGACTTCGCGTACTCACCGGCGGCCCAGATCGATCTGGAGGTTCACGAGCACGCCACTTTGGGTGGCCAGCATCCGCAGCTTTGGGACGTGCATGGTAGATCGTATCCCCAATGTTCCCAATCCACAGGAAGGGTCACTATCTGGTTGAGAGATCCAACTTCTGCGTACATCACTTTCCCGTGAAGAACACCTCAAGCTCGAGGAACTGGCGGACGAGGCCGCAACGGCAGACGAGGCCGCACAGGCGGACGGAGCCGCAACAAGGCCGCCCCAGGGATGGTCTCCCCGTGCGGAACTAGCGCCATCCACGCCGGCGATGGGCGTGTGGCCACGTTTTCGCCAAACCCTAGCGTACCGGTTCGACATAGGGCGCTCATGAATCTAGCATGGTAGTCGCCCGTTGCTATGGAATAAAAAGAAAGACACTGACACATACGTATATTAGCGCTGATCACATGGTAAATCTCTACTTCTAATGGACGAATTGGTTGAATAGTCCCCCCCACTCTCAACCGGTTTATTTTCAACCGGTTTTTCTTCGTCCCACCTTCCACCAGCCCCTCCCATCGGTTTTTCTCTTTTCTCGTCTGACCGGCAATACCCAACGTATTTATGGTAATCAATCATAATTAATCCACGTATAGTAATAAATCAATCCAGGTATGGTAAGGTCATAACTCAGGAAATTTTGAATATGGCAATTATATGGTAATAAATTTAAATTACCCCAAAGGCTATCAATCCAGATATGGTAAGGCCATAACTCGAAAAATATCGAATATGGTAATAAATTTAAATTACCACCAGGTATGGTAAGGCTATCCACGTATAGTAATAAATCATATAGTAATAAATCATAATTAATCCACGTATAGTAATAAATCAATCCAGGTATGGTAAGGTCATAACTCAGGAAATTTTGAATATGGTAATTATATGGTAATAAATTTAAATTACCCCAAAGGCTATCAATCCAGGTATGGTAAGGCCATAACTCGGGAAATATCGAATATGGTAATAAATTTAAATTACCACCAGGTATGGTAAGGCTATCGATCCAGGTATGGCACGCCCTCACCTGATCACCTATCACAATCTCCAGCCCCACGCACGCACCAAAGAACCCACCCGGCACCAAACGCAGCTCCTCTCGACCCCCTCGAGTAAACGCCGCCACCGTCGTGCGATCTTCCTGACACAGACGCCGTCGCCGCCTCCTTCCCACCTACGGCGTCGCCCACATCCATGGTGACGGCGCTCGCGTCCTACACTGACCCTCCGCCTCATATAGGTTGGTCGTTGATGGAGTGGGATGTGCCGCTGCGGTTTGGGGAGGCGCAATCACGATCTGGTTGGGATCTCAGTGTGGACTCGTTCTCTACGATGAAGGATGGCGTTGCCTCCTTGGCAAATGGGATCGGAGGAAGGGGCTCTACGTCGTGAATGTCGGCGAGGCAGCGGCCGAAGGCGAGCCCGACGGTGAGCACGGGTGTTCGTCCCATGAAATAGGCGGCCATGGAGGGCGGATCTGAGGCCACCCCAATCGCCGGTGGCCCTTCCTCCCATCGCTCATCGCCTCCATTCTCTCTCTCCTCTAAATCTTTGTCGCCCCTGCCTGATTCTGGCCGACGCCATCCGGCTCTCGCATCGACCACCACCAGCACGGTTGCGGACGAGGCGCAACCGCAGATGCCGCCGCCGCCATCCTCATCCACCTCCTCCACCATAGTGCCAGTGATCCAAAAATCATAGGCCCTGAATGTAGCTCTAGAAGACGTATGCGGCTTGCGCATCGAGCTTGGTCGTCTCGAGCATGGAGATAGGCGAGTTGTAGACCAAGAGCTGGTACAGAGATAGGCGAGTTGTAGACAAGAGCTGGTGGGCAGCAAGAAACGCATGCACACCAAAGAACAAATCTGAGTCACATGCCTACTTCTATTGGTTTCTACAAAGAGCGGCTAGCTTAGATCTTAGACCAGTCGGTCACTGCCGAGGTCGCCAAGGTGATCTTACAGCACCGCCGTGGGGATTTCTCATGATTTTATGTAGGCAAGCCGCAAGCGGTGGTGGTGATTGGCTGGGTGGTGTCGCTGCCTTGGGAAGAGACGAAGTGATGGTAAAAGTAAGCAGGATCCGATGATTCTTCCATGGGGATAGCCAAAGTCAAGATGTCGACTACAGACTCGTCGCAGACTTGCAGTGAACCTGGATGCGGCAAGCCTGATTTGTGGATCAATGGCGGGTCTTGACTTTGTTAGGCCGGGATTGGATGGTTGCGGAGGGTGGTGTGCTTGATTGGGTTCCCATGGAAGAATGTGGCCTCCTCGTGGATCTGGTCATGCCCATCCTAGAGAACATTGTGTCCATAGCTCCCTCGAGGAGCAAGGACAGTGCAAGCGGCAGCAGGGAGTAGGGGTAGATGTGGGGAGGGATGTCGGCGGCTGCTCGAGGTCATCATGATGAAACCCTTGACGTCCCATCTTTATCAATGGAAGTGGAAGAGCACAAAGTCGAGATTGGATAGGAGTTTGAGTTCTTTTTGGCACCGATCGGTTCCCCACTTTAGAGATGTATTTTTTTGCGTGCGAGCAAACAGTGGGTTGATTCTAAAAGGGATAGGCACTTTTCAACAGAAGTGCATGACGGACCAAAAATATGACCTCATTTTATTTGTTTGATAGATATCGTATTATTCGTTGTTGTTCGTTCGGTGAAATTTCCTAATATTTGATTGTTGTGTTTCTAATTAGAGCACCCCATAATCACCCAATATGAGGGGATGATAAATGAAAGATACTGATTATAAATTTTAAAGAGCCCGTGGCAACGCACGTGCGTTATACTAGTCTATTCAGTGAACCAGTGCAGAGTGGGACAAGCTACGTGAGATTTTCAACCATCGACAGACAAACTTCACTGTATTTTTTATCGTCAAATATGAGGTTTAATCTCCCCCATCCCAGCACTTCACCTACAGTTATTTTTATATACTCTCACTCCAGCGTCGATGCATCGTTGCTCCTCCATGCCTCCGTCATTCGTCAATCCACACCAGCCTCCCTTTCTTTTAGCATATCTTTTTATTGTTTGAGCAAATTTTGAGCGTATCCACAACAGCCCCACGACCGTGTCCAAGCCCGCCATGGCGAGGCAATTTAGGGTCAAGGCCCACTAAGCCGCTCGGACATCATGTTCAAATGTTCGAGGCATTGTTCTTCCATTTCATGCGTTTTGTTGCATGCGTATCTGATGCAAAAAAAATCTCTTTTCTTTCTTTCTTTTTAAAAATCATGCGTTTTTTAATTGGCATCCATTTCATGCTTGGCCTCAACATGCACCACCTCTTCATGACTTCATCTCCACCAACAAATTGGTGGAATTTTATTGGTGTAACTTGTTTTGTAGTAGTGATAATGCTTTTTTTTGGACAATTGCACTCGAGCCCCTATTTGGGTCACACCCATTTTACTTGTCCCTAAATTCAGAAAATCCTCATTTCTGCCCAAGCTCATTTGCTCTTCTTATGCTTTTGTCCTTTGACCGTTTGACCGTCACTTTGAAAACTTCATAACCAATTCATATTAACTCAGCAAAATGCAAACAAGGTATCAAATGGTTTGGAAAAAGACCAACTATATGTGCATGGCATTTGCATTCATGACGAAAGTGTTGTTAATGCGGAGTATCTCAACTCGAGCCTATATGAGCTTAGGTGAACAGTAAAATGCAAAAGTATAAAAAATATAAATTGTTTTCGCAAAGTTCAATCATGGAAAAACATTTTTGGATATTATGTCAAAAAACAAAATTGAGTGCTAATTTTGTGTTTTCGCCAAGACTTCCACGCATGTCATTTCCAGAGAAAATTTTGCAAGCAATCAAAACCTTTGCGAGTGTTTACCACAAAAAAACTTCATTTAAAGAAGTCAATGTTTTAGAATTTTACTCTTCATGCTGAGATTATATGAGCTTGAGCTGAGATGGCGACTTTCAAACACTTTTGTCATCAATGCAAATGACATGCACATGTAGGTGTTGTTTTTTATGAACATTTTGATATCGTATTTGCATTTTTTTTTGAATTAATTTGAACTGGTTATGAAGTTTTCAAAGTCACGGTCAAACTGTCAAACGGCAAAAGTATAAGAGGAGCAAATATGCTTGGGCAGAAACGAGGGTTTTTTGAATTTAGGGGCAAATCAAATGGGTGTGACCTAACTAGGGGTTCAAACGTAATTGTCACTTTTATTTACATTGGCTAAAGCTTGGTTGTTAGAGATGATATATCCTAGAGAAAAAGCGACTGACGGACAACGCTTTGTACCTAGGACTATTACGGCAATTCACTTTGGCACATCGGAGTATATGCTCCTGCCACTGGCAAAAAACATTTCAAAATGTTAAAATATTCTGAACAAAAAATTAGCATGTACTCAGCATTCTATGTGCGCACGCCAAGTTTCCCGAAATACTGACTTTTTTATGGCCTGTGTGAAAAAGACAATAAAGCGTCTCGTGAAAAGCTCTTTTTAGCATCGGATTTTGTCTTTTTCACATGAACACAAAAGTTGTCAGTTTTTCGTAAAACGACTTTCTGAGCACGTAGAATGTAGATATGTATGCGTGAAACTGTTATGACTACTTTTATGCTACTGGATACAACCATAGTTGAAAAAGGCGCACCTAAGCAAGCGCTTAAGCGGACCTAGGCTTTAGGCGTTGGCAAAACGCATTGCGCATAACTGCGCTTAATTTATGCATATCTGTGCATAAACATGTGTTTTGGTCAGTAAAGCGCAAGGCGATGGCAAAACGCACAATTAACGCCCAGCGCATTGCGCATAACTACGCTTAATTTGTGCATAACTGTGCATAAACATGTGCTTTGGTCAGTAAAGCGCAAGGCGATGGCAAAACGCACAATTAACGCCTAGCGCTTTTTTGAACTATGGATACAACTATATATAATGCTTCATTTATCTGAATACAACTCTAGGTAAGGAGACCCTTTTTTTCTTACCAATTTAAATAGCAGTATGCCAAATTTACATGCACTATATACAAAACAAGAAAATGCCCATGAAGGTTGATTCGAGGGGAGGGGGTCTTATATTTTTTACCTTCTAACCTCAATGGCATAATTTCCTTTGAACACTATTTAGCGAGGCACGATTTATACCCACAAGTATGTTCATATGAACTAATATATCTGACACATCTTTACCTACAAGGTATTTTCCACAATGTTTGGGCAAATAATTCCAAAATAAGATTGTAAATATTAATATCCAGAGTCATTACCTCTTGGAGCGTTGTAGTTGTTCTTGAAATTCTTTATGTATGTTTTTTTCGGGAAAACATCCAATCTATTCATCTTTAATCATGGTGGTACAACGAACACCAGAAATAATAAAAATTACATCCAAATCCCTAGACCATCTAGCGACGACTATAAGCACTGAAGTGAGCCGAAGGCACGCCGCCGTCATCGCTCCTCCATCACCGGAGCCGGGCAAAAGTTGTTGTAGTAGACAATCGGGAAAGTCGTCGTGCTAAGGTCCCATAGGACCAGCACACCAGAACAACAACCGCTGCCGATGAAAACTAGCGTAGATTGGAAGGATACAACCTGAAAACACACGAACGTAGACGAACGAAGAACATATCCACCAAGGATAGATCCGCCGGAGACACACATCCACACGCCCACTGACGATGCTAAACGCAACACCGGAAAGGGGCTATGGGGGAGAACCTTATTCCATCTTCAGGGAGTCGCCGCCGTCTCGCCTTCCCGAGTTGGACACAAACCCTATAAAATCTCAAAGACACATGTAAAAACGGAGCCCTCCCACCGGTAAGGGCCAGGATCCGTCGTGCTTCCATGACTCTAAGACTACCGGAGACGAGACAGACCAGCGCAGGTGGGAGGTAGAGAAACCCTAGTTGGGAAGGAGGCGGTTGCCTGAGTCACGTACGTGAGGCAATGTTGGTAGTACGGCGACTTTAAAAATCTTTATGGATGTTCATCATGATATGACATGTACACTTGCAATCTGGTGGAAAGGTATGAACGCATGCACACTCCTCAAAAAGGATAACTTTTTCTTGTTCTATGGCCAGGAAAAGGAAGACGTGCACCATGCTCTTGTCACATGTCCTCATGCAACGGCGCTATGGGAGGCTATGCAAGAGCATTGAGCGCTACCAACCCCAATGTCGGGGTTGAATCCGGCATATCACGGATAGGGGATCCTGGACTCGTGATTTTAACTAGATGGTAACATGATGAACAAGGGAGACGACGTTTACCCAGGTTCGGGTCCTTTTGAGAAGGTAAAACTCTATGTCCTGTTTCTGTTGTATTGATTGTGTTGGAGTACAAAGTACATGATGATCTACCTCGACATCGTATGCGGATGTATGTTTCTCTATCCTAAGAACTAGAACCCCTCAGCTTATATACGGACTCAGGGTTCCTAGGGTTACATGTAGTCGGTTACACCTAGGATAAACATGCCAAAGAATCAAATATGTCTTGGAATATGTGCCTGAAGGAAATATGTCCTAAAGGCAATAATAAAGTTGTTATTTATATTTCCTTATATCATGATAAATGTTTATTATTCATGCTAGAATTGTATTAATCGGAAACTTAGTACATGTGTGAATACATAGACAAAACAAAGTGTCCCTAGTATGCCTCTACTTGACTAGCTCCTTAATCAAACATGGTTCTGTTTCCTGACATAGACATGTGTTGTCATTTGATGAACGGGATTACATCATTAGAGAATAATGTGATGGACAAGACCCATCCGTTAGCTTAGCATAATGATCGTTTAAGTTTTATTGCTACTGCTTTCTTCAAGACTTATACATGTTCCTCTGACTATGAGATTATGCAACTCCCGAATACCGGAGGAACACCTTGTGTACTATCAAACGTCACAACATAACTGGGTGATTATAAAGATACTCTACAGGTGTCTCCAAAGGTGTTTATTGAGTTGGCATAGATCGAGATTAGGATTTGTCACTCCGTGTATCGGAGAGGTATCTCTGGGCCCTCTCGGTAATGTTCATCACTATAAGCCTTGCAAGCAATGTGACCAATGAGTTAGTTGTGGGATGAAACATTATGGAACGAGTAAATATACTTGCCGGTAACGAGATTGAACTAGGTATGATGATACCTACGATCGAATCTCTGGCAAGTAACATACCGATGACAAAAGGAACAACGTATATTGTTGTGCCGTTTGACCGATAAAGATCTTCGTAGAATATGTAGGAGCCAATATGAGCATCCAGGTTCCGCTATTGGTTATTGATCAGAGATATTTCTCGATCATGTCTACATAGTTCTGAACCCGCAGGGTCCGCACGCATAACATTCGATGACGATTTGTATTATCAGTTATGTGTTTTGATGACCAAAGTTTGTTCGGAGTCCCAGATGAGATCACGGACATGACAAGGAGTCTTGAAATGGTCGAGAGGTAAAGATTGATATATTGGAAGGTTACATTCGGACACCGGAATGGTTTCGGGAAGTATCGGATAAGTTTCAGAGTACCAGAAGGTTACCGGAACCCCCCGGGGGACTATTGGGCCTTCATGGGCCCTAGTGGAGAGAGGAGGCCGACGGCCAGGTGGTGGCGCGCGCCCTCCCCCTAGCCAAACCGAATTGGAATAGGGGTGGGGGGCGCAGCCCCCCTTTCCTTCTTCTCCTCCACCTCTTTTCCCTTCTCCCCTTCTCTGAAAAGGAAGGGGGAATCCTACTAGGACTAGGAGTCCTAGTAGGACTCCCCACACTTGGCGCGCCCCCTAGGCTGGCCGCCTCCTCCCCTCCTCCTTTATATATGGAGGCAGGGGGCACCCCAAAGGCACATCAATTGTTCTTAGCCATGTGCGGTGTCCCCCTCCACAGTTTACACCTCCGGTCATAGCGTCGTAGTGCTTAGGCGAAGCCCTGCGTGGATCACATCATCAACACTGTAATCACGCCGTCGTGCTGACGAAATTCTCCCTCGACCCTCTACTAGATCAAGAGTTCGAGGGACGTCATCAAGTTGAATGTGTGCTGAACTCGGAGGTGCCGTACGTTCGGTGCTAGATCGGTTGGATCATGAAGACGTTCGACTACATCAACCGCGTTAACATAACGCTTTCGCTTTCAGTATACGAGGGTATGGACACACTCTCCGCCTCTCGTTTCTATGCATATCCTAGATAGATCTTGCGTGATCGTAGGATTTTTTTTGAATTTGCATGCTACGTTCCCCTATAGTGGTATTCGAGCCAGGTCTATGCGTACATGATATGCACGTGTAGAACACAAAGAGTTGTGGACGATAATAGTCATACTACTTACCACCAACATTTTACTTTGATTTGGCGGTATTGTTGGATGAAGCGGCCCGGACCGACATTACATGACCATGTTCATGTGACTGGTTCTACCGACGTGCTTTGCACATAGGTGGCTGGCGGGTGTCTGTTTCTCCAACTTTAGTTGAATCGAGTTTGACTACGGACGGTCCTTGTTGAAGGTTAAAACAACACACTTGACGGAAAATCGTCGTGGTTTTGATGCGTAGGTAAGAACGGTTCTTGCTAGAAGCCCGTAGCAGCCACGTAAAACATGCAACAACAAAGTAAAGGACGTCTAACTTGTTTTTGTAGGGCTTGTTGGGATGTGATATGGTCAAGACATGATGTGATATAAATTATTGTATGAGATGATCATGCTTTGTAATAAAGTTATCAACAACTGAAAGTGTGTTACGTCGACTAGAGGGGGGGGGGTGAATAGGAGATTTTTAAGAAATCTTCACTAAGGAATTTCAGGGTGAGGAAATTCCTAAGCGAAGAACTACTTGCAGCAGAATATGTACTCAGGTATAAGCAAAACTGAGTAACAACATAGTCATCATGATGAAATGAAATACAAGCACTGAGTACAGAAAGCGTAAACACAGGATAAGCAGGATGAAGACAAACAGACTGAAGAATTAGGATTGAGGAAATAGAGAATGTCTTCAAACAGTAATGACCAGGTTCATCAACACATAATGAGGAAATGAAAGGGTTGAGGAAACAGAACCAGTTGGCTTGGTGAAGACAATGATTTGGTAGACAAGTTCCAACTGCTGTGACAGTTGTACGTCTGGTTGGAGTGGTTGAGTATTTAAACTCGAGGACATAGAGTCCTCACCATATTCTCCTTGAGCTAAGATCACACAGACCTCGCCCAACAGTAGTGGTAAGTCTTCACACGTGACTTCCAAACCTTCACAGACTTGGTCACTCGACAATCCACAATTCCTCTTGGATGCCCAGACCATGACGCCTAACTGTCTGGAGGATACACAGTCCTCAAAGGTAACAAGCATCGGTTCCACACAGGAACAATCTCTTCAGTGATGCTCAATCACTTTGGGGTTGTAGGTTTGGGTTTGGGATTTGGGTTTTCCTCACTTGATGATTTTCGCTCAAAGTCCTCGGAGGATGGGATGCTCTCAAATGACAAGTGTCGGTTTCTCTTGGAGCAGCCAACCAGCTAGTGGTTGTAGGGGGCGGCTATTTATAGCCTAGGGAGCAGCCCGACATGATAAGACATAAATGCCCTTGGCAGATATGACCGTTCGGTGGTAGATATTTTGGAACGGCTAGCGCGCGGCTCAGCAACGACCGGATATTTTGTGGTTCGAATTCCTCAGGGCTATCATGTTCCTCACTGTGTAGGCAATCCACACTGGCCAATTCCCAACTCCTCAATCAGAACAAATTCCTTAGAGACCAGAAGATCTTCGTCTCTGTCACTGAAGAAATTGACTGAACTGATATGAGATTTCCAATGGCTTTAGTCGAAGGATTGGGTAGGTGTAGGATTTTGAGATGAGCATCACTTGGAAATCTGTTTCCTTAGTATTACCTCGACCCTATTTAACAATACGGTGTTTCCTATGACTCAAGAAGAAGAAAATGAAACTACGAAAATAAAAGTCTTCATGCTCCAGATTCCTCGCATGAATATCGAAGTCTTCAAGGTCACACCAATTTCTTCACTTTCAAAGTCTTCAACCCAAGACATTCATTTTTAGGGGTAGACTTCCACTGTAAATATCAAACTCCTCATTGACTTATAGAGCCTGTGTGCACTCACAAACATATTAGTCCCTTAACCTATAAGTCTTCAATACACCAAAATCACTAAGGGGCACTAGATGCACTTACAATCTCCCCCTTTTTGGTGATTGATGACAATATAGGTTAAGTTTTCAACGGGGATAAACATATGAATTGAAAGTACTCAATATTGAGGAATTTGATTGCAAGATATAGAAGAACTCCCCCTGAAGATGTGCATAGTGAGGTATTTGCTTTTGAAACAATGCACACTTGAAGAGTAGAATCATGGAGATGTCCCCCTATATCTTGTAATTCATACACACATTTAACATTTAGGACGAAGAATTTGAAATGCATGATGAAATATGGTGACTGATGTAATTCAGCATGCATGCATATGATTAATGAGGAAATAGCATGCAGAAAACAGAGCAAAAGTATCAGGTCACCATCGGACTTAAGTTTTCAACTCGATCAACAAAAGCTTCAGAAGAGCGAGAGTTGCAACTTAACAAAAAAACGCCCATATATATAGACCCGCTTGAAGACTAACTCAAATTTCTCCCCCTTTGTCATCAAATGACCAAAAGGGATGAAAAGTGAGGACTAACGCCCCTGAAGAATTTCTTCACGAAGTTGAAGGAGGAGCGCCAGCGATGTTGGGGTCGTCTGTTGGAGTAGGGCCTGCCGCAGTGTCATCCAGATCTTCATTTTCATCAGTGTTGCGGGTCGAGGAATATGAACTGGGCACCAAGGGAGGAACTTTGACCTTCTTGAAATTCTTTGGTGGAGGCTTACCCCAGCCGAAGTCCTGCTTGAAGCCCATTTGCTTGAGATCCTCATCACTGTAAAGGTGAGACAATATAGCCCAGGTGCGATCGAACATTTCATTGAGGTAGTAATGGTTCTTCTTCACTGAATTATAAGTGGCAGTCATATTGTGAAGAATTGAACCGAACTAGCGTTTCACCCATTTATGATTGCGATCCACTTTCTGATGAAGACTGAGGAGAAGCTCACGATCAGTCATCACCCTTGGAGTTGTTGCCTGAGGACTTTGCTTTGAAGCATTTGTGGCAGTATCATGAGTGGCAGAGTCATCATTGGTGAGTATGAAGCAGCTTTGCGGAACCGTCCATCCAATGGTCGAATGCCCTCATCAATGACAGCAGTGGCCTTGCCCTTTGCACCAGCTGAGGAAAATGTCCGTTTGAGGACTTCAATCGGGGGCAAGAAGCTGCCACGGTTGAGTGTATCAGCTTTGTAGTTGAGTGAAGACCTTGTTCTGAGGAATCTCATGATCCAGGGAGCATAAGGCTTCAACTCAAACAGGGACATAGTGACATTTGCCAGAGTCCTCATGAAAAAAATCATGATAATTCACGGGAATACCGTGCATGATGTTAAACAGCAGATTCTTCATGATGCCAATGACTTCTTCATCATTCGAGTCGTGGCCCTTGATTGGACTCAAAGTCTTCGTCAGAATGCGATAGACTGTCCTCGGCACATACTGCAATTCCTTCACGAGGAATTTGGTCCTTGATGCTTGTCCAGGCTTCAGTGGCTTCATTAGCACTTGCATGAAATGATCGGACAACTTAGTTTCAGAATATATCAGACGCGCACCTTCTGGGGGAGGACTGACTGGTATGGCATGAAGCAATTCAGTTGTAGGTGCCTTGTAATGTGTGGTCTCTGTCATCCAGTCCAACACCCATGAATTCACATCTTCAGAATTACCTGTGATGTGCAGCTTCGCATAGAATTGAAGAATGAGTTCTTCATTCCAATCACATATGTCAGTGCAGAAATTGAGCAGGGCAGCATCATGAATGGCAGCGAGGACTGGCGCAAAGCAAGGCGGTGATTCCATATAAGTGAGGAATATGCTCATGATCGAAGTCCTTGTCTTTTTTTAATAGCACTGAAGAATAGAAGTTTGTCTGGCTGGCAGTCCAGAATCGCTTCCTCCTCAGACGAGCAGAATCATATGGATTGTAGTCTGTGAAGAATACATGCTCATTGAAGAAGGCATCCGCCTTGAATTTTAGAGTCTTGGAGAATGGATTCTTCGGCTGTGCGTGAGGAGTATCGGTGATCTGAAGAATAACTTCTAGAACTTCAATTTTAGGAGCCGCAGGGTGAGGAATTTCTGCTTGTGCTTCACTTGCAGCCTGGGCCTCCATTTCTTCAGCAACATGTTCATCAGCACTAGTGGCTGGAATCTCTTTAGGAATGGAAGGGGTGGCATGAATTTCATCAGAACCCATTTGAACTTCAGTTGGAGCCGGGGACTGAGGAATTTGTTGGATTGGTGTGAACAGAGGCGAGTTGGGGTGCTGACTCTCCCAGAAATCATCATTCATCACGGGAGTGGTGCATCCAATGTCCACATCCTCATCCACTTTCATTTCTTCAACACCGGCCTCTTTAGCAGTGAACTGAGGCGTTGGCGATGATACCTGGGGGTTGAGGTGAAAGACTGAGGATGTTATCCTTTAACTAGCGCTGCTTCTTGTACTGCGTTTTCTTCAATGACCTGGCTTGGTCATACTTCCATTTCTCTTCAGTGATGAACACCGTCACAACATGACTTTGTCCAGGAGTGAGGCCCAAATCTGGCATTGGAGCATTGGGGTCCTGGTGCCAGAGATCGATGAAATCAAGGACCTTCTTTGAATCCACAAGTAGGGGCACAACACTTTCTTTGGCTCTAGCGGCCCGCTGCTGTCTGTCCCTGATGATATGGGCAAGTTCATCATCATCAGCTTCATCATCAGATGGAATTTGAAAGACCATCAGCTTCTTGTGAGGACTTGGTCTAGTGCCTCGTCCAGCAGTGGCCTTGGTCTTCAGTAGAGTGGGACCGGTAGTTGAAGGATGAGCAGTAGAACTCGCTGAAGCTCCTGAGGCAATAGATATGCCAGTGGTCCTTTGGCACGTGGCGAGATGCACGGGTGCCGAGGACTTTGCCGGAGGAGCTGAGCGTTTTGAAGCCCGATTAATTGGTGCAGCTTGAGGAACTGGGGCAGCTTGAGGAATTTGCCTCGGTGGCACTGAGGAAATTGGCCGTGAGGGCATTGCAGAAGAACTTGGACGTGAGGGCATTGCTGAGGAAGTTGGTTTCTTGGCTGACTTCTTGGGCATAGCCTTCTTACTTGAAGAAGCCTCAGCAGTGGCAACATCAGCAGAATCTTCATTGAATTTCTTCACTGCTTCTTTTGCCTGCTTGGCCAACTTTGCTTGCCGCCTGGCCCATTCATCAGCATAATCCTCACCTCGTTTAAGGCTTGTTGGATCAGATAGCTGGCCAGGTGCCAGAGGAGGTCTTGAGCATGAAGGGTTAGGAGCAAATTTCTTCATGTATTTAGGAGTAACATATCTGTACTCCCTCCACTCTCTAGCCCATCTCCTTTCGATCCTATGAATGCGCACTTTGCGCCCAGTCTTCATTTCCTTGCCATGTTTTGCCTCATCAGGCGTGCAGTACCCTGCATAGATATCCACAGGGATCTCAAAGGCAGTGTTTACTTGAAGCTTCTTTCCTCCTTTTTGAGGACGTTTACCATCAGCCATTTTCTTCAGCTGAGGAATTTGCACAATTGAGTTCTCTGACGATGTATGCAGCTTTTCTTCGAGGAATGCTGCAAATGAGTTAAGTTGATGAGAACCTAGTGATTTAGCAGCTGACATGAGTACCTGTGAACAGAGTATAGGTAAAAAATATTGGAGAGGTCATATGCGTTCTCAGAAGGTTTTGTAAAATTGATGAAGTTTGAGGAAATTGACCCGATGTGTCTTGAAGAATTTCACTAAGCGTTATTTGTCTTAGGTTCCAGAGTTGTGCAGATCGTGAGATTCACACAATTGAGGAATCATGAAGAAAAACATCACTTAGAGAAACAAATCAAGAACTGAAGATTTGTGCTAGATGTTTAGAGTGTGGAGATTGAAGAATAAACACCTTTTAAAGATTTGATGAAAATCATCAGTAGAATAAAAGCGGTAAAAGTAACTTTTAATTACCCTTCACGAAGAACACGACGAACTAGAAGTGTAGATTTGGAAGTTCGTCGGCTCGGATCTTCCACGCCCTAACTTGGTGGAGGAAGACGTCTATAGCGGCGGTGGAGGGAAGATTTCCACGGTCCGAGCGAGTACGACGGCGACAAGGTCGAGGCAGTGAAGCTCTTCCTCACCAGCGACAACAGAGGTAGCGGCAGCGCTAGGTTTTTAGAAGCTCGAGCAAGGGAGTGAGATCGAGTGGAGTAAAAGTGAAATGATGAAGGGGAGGGGGTATTTATAGCGGAGATGAATAACTGTTTGCCCGAAGAATTTGGACGAACGTGCCCCTGACCCTTCTCATTCGCGCGACATATGTCACCCACGTACTGTGAAGTGGAGATCGTGTGAGATTGTGGGTGAATAAAAAATTAGACCGTGGAATGCGTAAGGGTTGAGCGGCAAAAGCCGAAAATTTCAGATAAGAATATTTTAAAGTTTCATTCGCAATTTCTTCAGCTGACAAGGACACAGTGAAGAATTTGAACGAGTTTCAAATAGAACGCACATGAGAATTTGTGAACAGACTGGGTTGAGTTTAGCATAGAGGGGGAAGGGTCCGATCACATTCACTTAGCAGAAAAAAACTTGAAGAATTAATTGTAAGTGAATGCTGTAGAGGACATAAACTCATATATAAATATAGTCAAATGAAGAACAATGACGGAAAGAGTGAAGACAATGCAAAGTTGAAGAATTTGAAAAACTGAGGAATTTCAAATGAAGAAAAAAAAACTCAAAATGAAGATTTTCAACTTTGGTTGGTGGCGTAACCCACCGTATAAGAAATCTGATTTCAGACACCACGTACAATTCTTGTAGGGTTATGAGAATCAATTTCTTCATTAATTTCTTCACACTTAGAGGGTTTGTCTTCATTGATTGAAGAAAAACGTTACTTTATGTGTTGCACATCTAAGTCATCAAGTCAGCATAAGTGTTAGGATGTGTGTCCTTTTCAAATAACATTCGAAGATTTTAGGATATTTAGCTCACACCGCAACTTGCTAAATCTCTTCTCATCCAAGGGCTTAGTGAAGATATCGGCCAGCTGGTCTTCAGTACTTGCATGGTCGATGGAGATGTCGGCCTTCAACACATGGTCACGAAGAAAATGATGACGAATCTGGATATGCTTTGTCTTCGAGTGCTGAACTGGGTTGTGAGCAATCTTGATAGCACTCTCATTGTCGCAGTAGAGAGGCACATTCTCCACGTTGATGCCATAGTCCTTGAGTGTTTGCTTCATCCATAGTAATTGAGCATAGTAAGATCCAGCAGCAATGTACTCAGCTTCTGCAGTGGAGAGTGATATGCAGTTCTACTTCTTTGAGGACCAACATACCAAGGATCGTCCAAGGAAATGACATGTGCCTGACGTTGACTTGCGGTCCACCCGATCGCCAACATACTCAGAGTCTGAATATCCAATGAGATCAAAGGAAGAGCCCTTGGGATAACATAATCCAAGTGTTGGTGTGTGAGCTAGACAGCCTTATGGTGTGATTCCTTCTGTGTAGCTTGAAATCGGGCACACATGCAAACACTAAGCATAATATCCGGCCTATATGCACATATGTAAAGGCATATTTATCACCAAGGTGTTTTGGTGATTAATGACAATGCTTTTGTGGACTAATCATGTGCGTTGAGTTTTTCAGAGATTCATCCTTTGGCACGAGACGATTACCTCCCCTCCGGTGTTTTATTCAAGATGGTGTAGCTCCTTCGTTTCTCTGTTGGTGGACTAGTTTCGTAGGAGTCACCGTACTATCAAGAGGGGATCCGCTTTGGTAAGGCTAGGATGGAATCAACACGTACACATCCTTATCACACCCAATGTTCCTTTCCGCTTCATTGGAGCCATCTTTCCTCTCAGTGCCTGCCTAGACCTGTCCCAGCGGTAGTACCGCGGTCCTCAGCGGTAGTACCACTTGTTGTCTTCGGCCGTAGTACCGCAGTGGTTCCGGGCTACTACCGCCTCGACTCGAGACCGCTGTTTTTCCTGTCGGGTTTTACGGTACTAGTAGCGGCAATAGTGGCGGTAGTACCGCTCCAAGCGGTAGTACCGCCCGTACTTCCGCGGTAGTACCGCTCTGGGTCCAGGACCTTGCAACCCTCATGAGCACGGCAGTACCGCTGGGAGGGAACGGTAGTACCACTTGTTCAGCGGTAGTACCGCCCTGCCCAAGCGGTAGTACCGCTCTGTGCGTGGCTGCTTGGGTGGGTAACGGTTGGATAAAAGGTGTCTTCTTCCCCAAAGTTGACCACCTCTTTCCCTAAAAAGCTCCATTGTTGCTCCAAGCTCCATTTTCGCCCGATCTCTCTCCCTAGCCAATCAAACTTGTTGATTTGCTCGGGATTGGTTGAGAAGGCCCCGATCTACACTTCCACCAAGAGAAATTTGATTCCCCCACTAATCCCTACCAGATCTTGTTACTCTTGGGTGTTTGAGCACCCTAGACGGTTGAGGTCACCTCGAAGCCATAGTCCATTGTGGTGAAGCTTCATGGTGTCGTTGGGAGCCTCCAATTAAGTTGTGGAGATTGCCCCAGCCTTGTTTGTAAAGGTTCGGTCACCGCCTTCAAGGGCACCAATAGTGGAATCACGGTATCTCGCATTGTGTGAGGGAGTGAGGAGAATACGGTGGCCCTAGTGACTTCTTGGGGAGCATTGTGCCTCCACACCGCTCTAACGGAGACGTACTTCCCCTTAAAAGGAAGGAACTTCGGTAACACATCCTCGTCTCCACCGGCTCCACTCTTGGTTATTTCGTCCCCTTACTTTTGCAAGCCTAGTTGTGTTGTATCCCTTGCTTGCTTATGTGCTAGTTGTTATTGCATCATATAGGTTGCTCACATAGTTGCATATCTAGACAACCTATTTTGCTGCAAAGTTTAAATTGGTAAAGAAAAGCTTAAAAATTGTTAGTTGCCTATTCACCCCCCTCTAGTCAACTATATCTATCCTTTCAACATAGGTACAATAAAGAGCCTATAATGGAGTGGTATACCTTTTGATCGAAGTCTTTACCATTTTCACCAGTGCATAGATGGCCATTTGTGGGCATAGGAATTTTGACGCCTTTACAATCTTGCATGCCGAATTTGCTCAACACATCCTTGAGGTATTTCTCCTGAGATATGAATATGCCATTGTATTGTTGACAAATCTGAAGACCTAAAAAGAATTTCATTTCTCCCATCATAGACATTTGATATTCTTCACCCATCATATAGGCAAATTCATCACTGTAATGTTGGTTAGTACAACCAAAGATAATATCATCAACATATATTTGGCACACGAATAATTCATCATCATATGATTTGGTGAAAAGAGTTGGGTCAAGTGAACCGGGTTTGAAGCCTTTCTTCATGAGGAATTCCTTCAGTGTACCATACCATGCCCGAGGTGCTTGCTTGAGGCCATAGAGGGCCTTGTTAAGTCTGTAGACGTGATCTAGAAATTTTGGATCCTCAAAACCTAGTGGTTCAGCAACATATACTTCTTCCTCAAGCTTACCATTGAGGAATGCACTTTTCACATCCATTTGTTGTAAGATGTTATTATGATGGTTAACATAAGCAAGCAATATGCAAATAGCCTCAAGTCTAGCAACAGGTGCAAACGTTTCATCGAAATCAATTCCTTCAAGCTGTGTGTAGCCTTGAGCTACAAGACGAGCCTTATTCCTCACCACGAGGCCATTTTCATCTTGTTTGTTGCGGTAGATCCATTTGGTACTGATGATGTTGTGCTTGCGTGGGTCTGGTCGCTTGACAAGCTCCCACACATTATTGAGCTTGATTGATGCAATTCATCTCGCATGGCTTGAATCCATTCTGATTCCATGAACGCTTCATCTACTTTGGTGGGCTCTGTGACAGAGACAAATGCAAAATGCCCACAAAAGTTAGATAAATGTGTAGCTTTTGAGCGTGTGAGGGGACCTGGTGCACGAATGTCATCGATGATCTTCTCGACTTGCACTTCATTTGCAATGCGAGGATGTGCGGGTTGATGACTTTGCTTAGGCCCAACAGTTTCTTCAGCAGCACCAGCATGATTTTTTTCACGATCAGGAATGACTTCTTCAACAATTTCTTCGGTAGGGATGACATCCTCAGTAGCTTTGAACTTGATGGATTCCTCAGGTGACATTTCATCTAGCACAGGAGGTAGGTGCTCTCTTCGCGAGCCATTAGTTTCATCGAACCGCACATCTACAGTTTCAACAACCTTGTGATGGTTGATGTTGAAGACTCTGTAGGTGTGCGAGTCCTTTCCGTAACCAAGCATAAAACCCTCATGTGCTTTCGGTGCAAATTTAGAGTGATGGTGAGGATCTCTAATCCAGCATTTAGCACCGAAGACTTTGAAATAACTTACATTGGGTTTCTTGTCAGTGAGGAGTTCATATGAGGTCTTTTTGAAGAATTTGTGAAGATATACCCTGTTGATGATGTGGCACGCAGTATCAATTGCTTCAGGCCAGAAGCGCTCAGCTGTCTTGTATTCATCAAGCATAGTGCAAGCCATCTCAACTAGAGTCATGTTCTTGCGCTCCATGACGCCATTCTTATGAGGAGTATAAGGAGCAGACAATTCGTGAGTAATACCAAGCATATCGAGATATTCATCGAGGCGAGTGTTCTTGAACTCGGTTTCATTATCACTCCTGATATGCTTGATCTTCACACCGAAGTTTGTGGAAGCCCTTGAGGAAAATCGTCTGAAGACTTCCTGCACTTCATTTTTGTAAGTGATGATATGCACCCATGTGTAACGAGAATAGTCATCAACTATAACAAAACATATAATGATGCAGAACTAGTGAACGTGGCATAATGAGTAGGGCCAAATAGATCCATATGAAGTAATTCAAAGGGACGAGAAGTGGTTATGATAGTCTTTGCGGGGTGCTTGGCTCTGGTGATCTTTCCAGCCTCACAAGCCCCACAAAGATGATCTTTGAGGAATTTGACACCCTCGATGCCAATGGCATGCTTCTTCTTCGCGAGTGTATGCAAGTTCCTCATCCCAGCATGACCAAGTCGGCGATGCCATAACCAGCATTCTGAGGCTTTTGCGAGTAGGCACGTGGCTGGCAATGGTCCTGCGGAGAAATCAACAATATACAAGTCTCCTTTCCTAAAGCCTTTGAAGACTTTGGAGTTGTCAGATTCCATTAGCACGAGGCAATGAAATTTGCCGAAAACAACAACCATATCAAGATCACAAAGCATTGAGACTAACATAAGATTGAATCCTAAGGACTCAACAAGCATGACTTTGTCCATGTGTTTATCCTTTGAGATTGCAACCTTACCTAGACCCAATACCTTGCTTTTTCCTTTGTCAGCGTAGGTGATATGCTTCAGATGAGATGGTGACAAATCAGTGTCCATCAGCAAGCTTCTGTCACCAGTCATGTGATTTGTACATCCACTATCGAGGACCCACTCAGTAGCTTTGGGTTGTTCATCTTGCAGATGAATTAGTGCAACTTACAGACTCATATACTTCATTAGTGAAGAATATGATATCAATTTCATCAACAGTAAAAAATATAGCAATATGAGGACGTGAGAAATGAATGATTCATTTCTTCATGTTCAGCTTGTGTCATTTCAAGCACATTCAGGTCTTCAGCAAATTCTTCAGACGAGTAAGTTCGTCTGGAGACCTGACCCTGCATAAGAGATTAGTTCTTTTTCTTCACCATCCACATCTGGAGGGGTGGAAAAGAGTTCATCATTCTGCGAGCTCCATAAGAAAATGATGGCATAGAAGCCAGTGCACTTCGTTTCACAGAAGAGTGGTTAGGATAAGCATATGAATAAGCAAAAAAATTCTTTAAGGACTTATGAACATAATGGTTTGAAGAATAATGCACATATTCATGGCCCTTAGACTTTCTCTGCAAAACAGAAGTGTTAGCATGATGATGTTCATATGAGGATTTTGATCCATGTGAGGAATCTGATCCACGTGAAGAATTTGGTCCATATGAGGACTTGGATCCATATGAAGAATTTGGTCTGTATGAAGAATTTGATCTAGGGTTCCTATTATTCATGGGTGGTGTCATGATGACATTCACCTGAAGATTTTCAAGGCAACTTTTAGGAACCCAGATTTTCTTCATAGGGGGGTCGTTCCTGCAGTTAGTACCAAGATATCGAGCAAATACTTCACCATTCTGATTCTTGAACAGTTTATAGTTGGAGTCAAGTGACTCATCAGAGGAATATGAAGAATCAGAAGTAAAGCCAGATAAATTGCATGGATCTACAAGAGGTCCTTTCGCAGCAACCCATGAGGTTTTGGGGTACTGCTCAGGTTTCCAGTAGGTTCCATCAGCATTGAGTTTCGTCTCAAAGGTAATACCCTCTTTCCTAGGGTTCCTGTTCAAGATCTGCTTTTTGAGCACATCACAAAGAGTCTGATGCCCTTTGAGGCTTTTATAAATGCCTGTCACATACAATTCCTTCAGCCCTGCATTATCGTCAGTGATACATGTGGTATCCTCAGATGAGGAAGTTGTGACCACAGAGATAGTTAAAGAATTTACAGCAATAGAAGCATTTGAACATTCAGGTGATGAATTAGCAGATTCACGCTCAATGCATTTAAGACATGGTGGAATAAATTCTTCCTGAGCGGAACTGATCTGTTGAGAGAGCAATAAATAATTTTCCTTCTGAAGATCTTCATAACTCACTTTTAACATCTCAAGATTTTGCTTTTTCTGAAGAAATTCATAAAAAAGCTTCTCGTGATCAGTTAAGAGAGAGTGATGATGATTTTGAAGGTTGTCAAACATTGACTGAAGTTTTTGAAGACTACCAGTCAAAGCCTTATTTTGATCCAATTGCTCACCCAACATATCATCGCTTTCATCTAGCATGTGTTGAACTTTTTCAAGAGCTCTTTGTTGTTTAGTGTCAAGGGAAGCAAGTTTGACATAGCTGTGGCCAAATTCATCACCTGATTCATCATCACTAGATTTGGAAAGGTAGCATTCAGTTACCTTGGCACCCTTTGCCATAAGGCATGGTGAAGAGGATGATGATTCAGGTGCGAAAGTCATCTCCTTGAGTGATTCCTTAAAATACTCAAACCAAGGATCATGACAGGTACGATGAACTTTGTAGACCTCAGAGAGCCGGTCCCAGATTAGCTTCGCATGGTTGAGATGCATGACGTTCCTGAATTGATTTTGGGACAAATAGGAGCAGATGACATCCTTTGCTGTGAGGTTGAGTAGAGTGAACTTGCGAATGTCATCAGCCTCCGCCATCTTGCATAGATCGGTAGACCAATCTCAGTGACGGTCCATAGTTTTTTGTTCATTGCCATGATTCGCTTCTTCATCATGGCCTTCCACCGGGGATACTCAGGACTGTCAAAGATGGGGTGGGACACACTCCTCATTCCTGTAGTCGACATAACTAAAACTCTAGGCGGTTAAACCAAAATCACACAGAACAAGGGAGTACCTTGCTCTGATACCAATTGAAAGTGCGTTACGTCGACTAGAAGGGGGTGAACAGGCGATTTTTAAGAAATCTTCACTAATGAATTTCAGGGTGAGGAAATTCCTAAGTGAAGAACTACTTGCAGCGGAATATGTACTCAGGTATAAGCAAAACTGAGTAACAACATAGTCATCATGATGAAATGAAAGACAAGCACTGAGTACAGAAAGCGTAAACACATGTTAAGCAAGATGAAGACAAACAGACTGGAGAATTAGGATTGAGGAAATAGAGAATGTCTTTAGTCAATGTCTTCAAACAATAATGATCAAGTTCATCAACACATAATGAGGAAATGAAAGGGTTGAGGAAATAGAACCAGTTGGCTTGGTGAAGACAATGATTTGGTAGACAAATTCCAACTGTTGTGACAGTTGTACGTATGGTTGGAGCGGTTGAGTATTTAAACTCGAGGATACACATTCCCGGACACACAGTCCTCACCGGATTCTCCTTGAGCTAAGATCACACAGACCTCGCCCAATAGTAGTGGTAAGTCTTCACAGGTTACTTCCAAACCTTCAGAGACTTGGTCACTCAGCAATCGACAATTCCTCTTGGATGCTCAGACCATGATGCCTAATCGTCTGGAGGATACATAGTCCTCAAAGGTAACAAGTGTTGGTTCCACACAGGAACAATCTCTTCAGTGATGCTCAATCACTTTGGGGTTTGTAGGTTTGGGTTTGGGATTTGGGTTTTCCTCACTAGATGATTTTCGCTCAAAGTCCTTGGAGGATGGGATGCTCTCAAATGACAAGTGTCAGTTTCTCTTAGAGCAGCCAACCAGCTAGTGGTTGTAAGGGGCGGCTATTTATAGCCTAGGGAGCAGCCCGACATGATAAGACATAAATGCCCTTAGTAGATATGACCGTTAGGTGGAAGATATTTTGGAACGGCTAGCGCGCGACTCAGCAACGGTCGGATATTTTGAGGTTCGAATTCCTCAGGGCTATCATGTTCCTCACTGTGTAGGCAATCCGCATTGGCGAATTCCTAACTCCTCAGTCAGAACAAATTCCTTAGAGACCAGAAGATCTTCGTCTCTGTAACTAAAGAAATTGACTGAACTGATATGAGATTTCCAATGGCTTCACTCGAAGGATTGGGTAGGTGTAGGATTTTGAGATGAGCATCACTTGGAAATCTGTTTCCTTAGTATTACCTCGACCCCCTTTAATAGTATGGTGTTTCCTATGACTCAAGAAGAAGAAAATGAAACTACGAAAACAAAAGTCTTCATGCTCCAGATTCCTCGCATGAATATCAAAGTCTTCAAGGTCACACCAATTTCTTCACTTTCAAAGTCTTCAGGAGAACCAAAGTCTTCTGCCAAAGACATTTATTTTTAGGGGTCGACTTTCACTGTAAATATCAAACTCCTCATTGACTTATAGAGCCTGTGTACACTCACAAACATATTAGTCCCTTAACCTATAAGTCTTCAATACACCAAAATCACTAAGGGGTACTAGATTCACTTACATCAACTAGCAGGAGCCATATGGTTGTCGCTTTATTGTATGAAATGCAATCGCCATGTAATTGCTTTACTTTCTCACTAAACGGTAGCGATAGTCATAGAAGCAATAGCTGGCGAGACGACAACGATGCTATGTGGAGATCAAGGTGTCAAGCCGATGACAATGGAGATCATAACGGTGCTTTGGAGATGAAGATCAAAGGCAGAAGATGATGATGGCCATATCATGTCATATATTTTGATTGCATGCGATGTTTATAGTTTATGCATCTTATTTTGCTTAGTACGACGGTAGCATTATAAGATGATCCCTCACTAATTTCAACGTATAAGTGTTCTCCTTGAGTATGCACCGTTGCTACAATTCGTCTTGTTGAGACACCACATGATGATCAGGTGTGATAAGCTCTACGTTCACATACAACGGGTGCAAGCCAGTTTTGCACGTGCAAAATACTCGGGTTAAACTTGACGAGCCTAGCATATGCAGATATGGCCTCAGAACACTGAGACCGAAAGGTCGAGCGTGAATCATATAGTAGATATGATCAACATAGAGATGTTCACCATTGAAAACTACTCCATCTCATGTGATGATCGGACATGGTTTAGTTGATATGGATCACGTGATCATTTAGATGACTAGAGGGATGTCTACCTAAGTGGGAGTTCTTTAGTAATATGATTAATTGAACTTTAATTTATCATGAACTTAGTCCTGATAGTTTTTTGCATATCTATGTTGTTGTAGATCAATGGCCCGTGCTACCGTTCCCTTGAATTTTAATGCGTTCCTAGAGAAAGCTTAGTTGAAAGATGATGGTAGAAACTATACGAACTAGGTCCGTAACTTGAGGATTATCCTCATTGCTGCACAGAAGAATTATGTCCTGGAAGCACCGTTAGGTGTACCACCCGCGCTAGCAACTGTAGACATTGTGAATGCCTGGCAGACGCGTGTTGATGACTACTCGATAGTTCAGTGTGCCATGCTTTACGACTTAAAATTGAGACTTCAAAGACGTTTTGAACGTCATGGAGCATATGAGATGTTCCAGGAGTTGAAGTTAATATTTCAAGCAAATGCCCGAGTTGAGAGATATGAAGTCTCCAACAAGTTCTATAGCTGCAAGATGGAGGAGAATAGTCCCGTCGGTGAACACATACTCAGAATGTCTGGATACCATAACCACTTGACTCAGCTGGGAGTTAATCTTCCTAATGATAGTGTCATTGACAAAGTTCCTCAATCACTGTCACCAAGCTATAAAGGCTTCATGATGAATTATAATATGCAAGGGATGGAAAAGACAATTCCCGAGCTCTTCGCGATGCTAAAGGCTGCGGTGGTAGAAATCAAGAAGGAGCATCAAGTGTTTATGGTTAACAAGACCACTAGTTTCAAGAGAAAGGGCAAAGGGAAGAAGGGGAACTTTAAGAAGAATAGAAAGCAAGTTGCTACTCCGGGGAAGAAACCCAAGTCTGGACCTAAGCCTGAAAGTGAGTGCTTCTACTGCAAAGGGAATAATCACCGGAAGCGGAACTGCCCCAAGTATTTGTTGGATAAGAAGGATGGCAAAGTGAAAGGTATATTTGATATACATGTTATTGATGTGTACCTTACTAATGCTCGTAGTAGCGCCTGGGTATTTGATACTGGTTCTGTTGCTCATATTTGCAACTCAAAACAGGGGCTATGGATTAAACGAAAATTGGCTAAGGACGAGGTAACGATGCACGTCGAAAATGGTTCCAAGGTCGATGTGATCGCTCTCGGCACGCTACCTCTACATCTACCTTCGGGATTAGTTTTAGACCTGAATAATTATTATTTGGTGCCAGCGTTGAGCATGAACATTATATCTGGATCTTGTTTGATACGAGAAGGTTATTCATTTAAATCAGAGAACAATTGTTGTTCTATTTATATGAGTAACATCTTTTATGGTCATGCACCCTTGTTAAGTGGTCTATTTTTGTTGAATCTCGATCGTAGTGATACACATGTTCTATAAAAATCCATATTTTTGGGTTATTAATTCAAATTAAGATGATTAATTAAATTTCTATTATCTGTTTAACATAAAATAATTGGGCAAATAAGTTATGCTAGATTTTTATTTCAAATAATTAAAATAGAGCTATAATTTTTGCATGCATTAAATATTGGAGAATTACACACTAAGTAAGAGTATGTGTATGCACACAGACTTGCATCCATGCACTCACGTTGAGGTATAGGCATGGGAAATACTACTAGCTAGTTGGCATTATAAGCTAGATAACTATAAGAAAGTTAACGTGGTATTTGAATAGATGAAATTGGACCAGGTACAAATGATAGATCGGTAGATATTTCTAGTACTAGAGCTTCAGGTCAACTATATGCATGTATGTAATCATGAGAATGTATACGTGTGTAGGGATACTTCCAAGCTAAGTAAAACAGCTGTGTACGCGGATGTTGTGTTGGCACTTGCTAGTGGCTTGGACATTCTAGTCCTATACGTGGACACTTCCCATGGTGGCCAGGTTGATTAGGCCTTTGCACTAGCTGTAGGGGCGTCGGCTAGTGACTTTTTACTAGCTCCAAAGGTCAGCTGGAAGGGTCACTGCGGCTGCGATATTTTGCTAGCATTCAACCCACAATCAACCCTATAAATAAGACCTCCTGCTGCTGGCTGTTGCAGTTTCAAACCATCTACTAGAGAAAGAAAGAAGTGAGAAGAAGAGAGAGCGTGAGAGTGAGAGAGAGACAAGACATGGAGGAGTTATATGGAGCGTATAGGTGCTGCTGGAGTGAAGAGCTGAGCCGTGTGTCCGGAGAATATTAGTATAGAATATGTACGGCTATTGGATTATACATCGATGGGTTTATTTGCACGGAGAAAATTATCTCCAAGGAGAAATCTTGTTATGTGAGGCAAGTAGCTGCTTTGCTAAACTCCCTGATCTCGCCTTATTGTTGTCTTCCTTGATTATCTAGTAATATTATTGCACCTTGATCCTTGTTGATCGTCTCTTGATCCTTGAGAGAGGAATGTGTTTTTTTTTCATAATCCATTTGTTGATGGAATTAGAGTATTTTGGAGGAACTCATGAAAAGTCAGGAGTGTATTGTCTTCGACTGATATTCCAGTGATCCTATCGTTGATTCGAACACATATCCCATTTTGTATTGGTGTCACGATGGCAAACATATTGTACTGGTCACAGTTCAGGTATGGGACTGTCTGGGCTCTACGCTAAGGACGGACCTTGTTCGGGAACATGTCGATGATGGATCCGTAGGAGCGACCGACATCAGTAGGTCCAGGTGTCCGGGTTTTAGTGGGTACAAGAGCTCTGCTCTTCTGGAACCTGTGTGGTTCTGGTCGAGGCTGTCGACGTCGGAGTACCCCTCTTAAGAGCGTAAAAGTGTGAAATTTCACCCCTGTGGCTCCCGGGTTGGGAAGCTTACGGTCATGTGTGATGCCAATAATTTCCTTGTTTCATTTCCGGTTATGCTATTCATTCTACACATCTCCATTGAAATATGTTCCAATGATTATTACCTTGTTTATCCTCTGGATTCAGTTCATCTATTGATCTACACCGTCATACTATTCTCCTTGTTGAATGGTGAAGTGCCTGCTTGCTGAGTATGATTTATCGTACTCACCCTTGCTTCCTCTGTTTATTTTAGATGCAGACGATGCAACTTAAGTATGCCCAGAAGATGCCATAGAAGAATAGGCTGGACCAGTGGGTGGGGAACGACTAGAGAATTTCATTTATTTTGTCTATTTCTAAATATAAAGGAATTTGTATAGTCAATATATGAGCTTTTGTGATCCACTGCTGGTTTATGCCTGCTTAATCACGCCTTGTGTGACTATATATAGGACTCTGGTCTATAGGCGTGCGGCGACTGTCTCGCCTAGACCCGGTCTCGGGGCGTGACATGTTCATAATATTGAAGCCAAAAGATGCAAAGTTGATAATGATAGTGCAACTTATTTGTGGCACTGCCGTTTATGTCATATTGGTGTAAAGCGCATGAAGAAACTCCATGCTGATGGGCTTTTAGAATCACTTGATTATGAATCACTTGGTGCTTGCGAACCATGCCTCATGGGCAAGATGACTAAGACTCTGTTCTCCGGAACAATGGAGCGAGCCACTGACTTATTGGAAATAATACATACCGATGTAGGCGGTCTGATGAGTGTTGAGGCTCGCGGCGGGTATCGTTATTTTGTGGCCTTCACAGATGATTTGAACAGATATGGGTATATCTATTTAATGAAACATAAGTTTGAAACATTTGAAAAGTTCAAAGAATTTCACAGTGAATTGGAAAATCATCGTAACAAGAAAATAAAGTTTCTACGGTCTGACCGTGGAGGTGAATATTTGATTTATGAGTTTGGTCTTCATTTAAAACAATGTGGAATAGTTTCACAACTCATCTCACCTGGAACACCACAGCGTAATGGTGTGTCTGAATGTCATAACCGTATTTTATTAGATATGGTGTGATCTATGATGTCTCTTACTGATTTACCGCTATCATTTTGGGGTTATGCTTTAGAGACGGCTGCATTCATGTTAAATAGGGCACCATCTAAAACCGTTGAGACGACACCATATGAACCGTGGTTTGGCAAGAAACCCAAGCTGTCGTTTTTTAAAGTTTGGGGCTGCGATGCTTATGTGAAAAAGCTTCAACCTGATAAGCTCGAACCCAAATATGAGAAATGCGCCTTCATAGGATACCCAAAGGAAACTGTTGGGTACACCTTCTATCACAGATTCGAAGGCAAGATATTCATTGCTAAGAATGGATCCTTTCTAGAGAAGGAGTTTCTCTCGAAAGAAGTGAGTGGGAGGAAAGTAGAACTTGATGAGGTAATTGTACCTTCTCCCGAATTAGAAAGTAGTTCATCACAGAAATCAGTTCCAGTGATTCCTACACCAATTAGCGAGGAAGCTAATAATGATGATCATGAAACTTTCAGATCAAGTTACTACCGAACCTCATAGGTTAACCAGAGTACGGTCCGCACCAGAGTGGTACGACAATCTTATTTTGGAAGTCATGTTACTAGACCATGATGAACCTACGAACTATGAGGAAGCGATGATGAGCCCAGATTTCGCAAAATGGCTTGAGGCCATGAAATATGAGATGGGATCCATGTATGAGAACAAGGTGTGGACTTTTGCCCGATGATTGGCAAGCCATAGAAAATAAATGGATCTTTAAGAAGAAGACTGACGCTGATGGTAATGTTACTGTCTACAAAGCTTGACTTGTTGTGAAAGGTTTTCGACAAGTTCAAGGAGTTGACTACGACGAGACCTTCTCACCGTATCGATGCTTAAGTCTGTCCGAATCATGTTAGCAATTGCCGCATTTTATGATTATGAAATTTAGCAAATGGATGTCAAAACTGCTCTTCCTTAATGGATTTCTTAAAGAAGAGTTGTATATGATGCAACCAGAAGGTTTTTTCAATACAAAAGGTGCTAACAAAGTGTGCAAGCTCCAGCGATCCATTTTTGGACTGGTGCAAGCCTCTCAGAGTTGGAATATACGCTTTGATAATGTGATCAAAGCATATGGTTTTATACAAAATTTTAGAGAAGTCTGTATTTACAAGAAAGTGAGTGGGAGATCTGTAGCATTTCTAATATTATATGTGGATGACATATTGTTGATTGGAACTAATATAGAATTTCTGGATAGCATATAAGGATACTTGAATAAGAATTTTTCAACGAAAGACCTCGGTGAAGCTGCTTATATATTGGGCATCAAAATCTACAGAGATAGATCAAGACACTTAATTGGACTTTCATAAAGCACATACCTTGATAAAATTTTGAAGAAGTTCAAAATGGACCAGTCAAAGAAAGGGTTCTTGCCTGTGTTACAAGGTGTGAAGTTGAGTCAAACTCAATTACCGACCACTTCAGAAGATAGAGAGAAAATGAAAGTCAATCCCTATGCCTCAGCCATAGGTTCTATCATGTATGCAATGTTGTGTACCAGACCTGATGTGTGCCTTTCTATAAGTTTAGCAGGGAGGTACCAAAGTAATCCAGGAGTGGATCACTAGACACCGGTCAAGAACATCCTGAAATACCTGAAAAGGACTAAGGATATATTTCTCGCATATGAAGGTGATAAAGAGATTGTCGTAAATAGTTATGTCGATGCAAGCTTTGACACTGATCCAGATGACTCTAAGCCGCAAACCGGATACGTATTTATATTGAATGTGGAGTTGTCAGTTGGTGCAGTTCCAAGCAGAGCGTCGTGGTGGGATCTACATGTGAAGCGAAGTACATAGCTGCTTCGGAAGCAGCGAATGAAGGAGTCTGGATGAAGGAGTTCATACCCAATCTACGTGTAATACCCAGTGCATCGGGTCCAATGAAAATCTTTTATGACAATACTGGAGCAATCGCCTTGGCGAAGGAATCCAAATTTCACAAGAGAACCAAACACACATGGAGACGCTTCAATTCTATCTACGATCAAGTCAAGGAGGGAGACATAGAGATTTGCAAAATACATACGGATCTGAACGTTGCAGAACCGTTGACTAAACCTCTTCCACGAGCAAAACATGATGAGCACCAAGACTCCATGGGTGTTAGAATCATTACTATGTAATCTAGATTATTGACTCTAGTGCAAGTGGGAGACTGAAGGAAATATGCCCTAGAGGCAATAATAAAGTTGTTATTTATATTTCCTTATATCATGATACATGTTTATTATTCCTGCTAGAATTGTATTGACCGTAAACTTAGTACATGTGTAAATACATAGACAAAACAAAGTGTCCCTAGTATGCCTCTACTTGACTAGCTCGTTAATCAAAGATGGTTATGTTTCCTGACCACAGACATGTGTTGTCATTTGATGAATGGGATCACATCATTAGAGAATGATGTGATGGACAAGACCCATCCGTTAGCTTAGCATAATGATCGTTTAAGTTTCATTGCTACTGCTTTCTTCATGACTTATACATGTTCCTCTAACTATGAGATTATGCAACTCCAGAATACCAGAGGAACACCTTGTGTGCTATCAAACGTCACAACGTAACTGGGTGAATATAAAGATGCTCCATAGGTGTCTCCGAAGGTGTTTGTTGAGTTGGCATAGATTGAGATTAGGATTTGTCACTCCATGTATCGGAGAGGTATCTCTAGGCCCTCTCGGTAATGTTCATCACTATAAGCCTTGCAAGAAATGTGACTAATGAGTTAGTTGTGGGATCAAACATTACAGAACGAGTAAAGATACTTGTCGGTAATGAGATTGAACTAGGTATGATGGTACCGACGATCGAATCTCGGGCAAGTAACATACCAATGACAAAGGAAACAACGTATATTGTTGTGCGGTTTAACCGATAAAGATCTTCATAGAATATGTAGGAGCCAATATGAGAATCCACATTCCGCTATTGGTTATTGACCGGAGATATGTCTCGATCATGTCTACATAGTTCTCGAACCCGTAGGGTCTGCACGCTTAACGTTCGATGACGATTTGTATTATGAGTTGAGTGTTTTGATGACCGAAGTTTGTTCGGAGTCCCGGATGAGTTCACAGACATGACGAGGAGTCTCAAAATGGTTGATAGGTAAATATTGATATATTGGAAGGTTACATTCGGACACCGGAATGGTTTCAGGAAGTATCAGATAAGTTTCGGAGTACCGGGAGATTACCGGAACCCCCCGGGGGACTATTGGGCCATCTGTTGGGGAACGTAGCAGAAATTCAAAAATTTCCTACATGTCACCAAGATCTATCTATGGAGAGACTAGCAACGAGAGAGAGGGGAGTGCATCTACATACCCTTGTAGATCGCTAAGCGGAAGCGTTCAAGAGAACGGGGTTGAAGGAATCGTACTCGTCGTGATCCAAATCACCGGAGATCCTAGTGCCGAACGGACGGCACCTCCGCGTTCATCACACGTACGATTGGGAGAGACATATCCTCCTTCTTGATCCAGCAAGGGGAAGGAGAGGTTGATGGAGATCCAGCAGCACGACAGCGTGGTGGTGGAAGTAGCGGGATCTCGGCAGGGCTTCGCCAAGCGCAAGCGGGGAGGAAGAGGTGTCACGGGAGGGAGGGAGGTGCCAGGGACTTAGGTGCGGCTTCCCTCCCTCCCCTCCACTATATATAGGGGCCTAGGGGGCGCCAGCCCCTTGTAGATCCCATCTAGGGAGGGGGGCGGCGGCCCTAGGGGTGGCTTGGCCTCCAAGCCAAGTGGAGGCGCCCCCACCCCTTAGGGTTTCTAACCCTAGGCGCATGGGAGGCCCAAGGGGGGGGGGGGCGCACCAGCCCACCAGGGGCTGGTTCCCACGCCCCTCAGCCTATGGGGCCCTCCGGGATAGGTGGCCCCACCCGGTGGACCCCCGGGACCCTTCCGGTGGTCCCGGTACAATACCGATGACCCCCGAAACTTTCCCGATGGCCGAAAGTGGACTTCCTATATATAAATCTTTACCTCCGGACCACTCCGGAACTCCTTGTGACATCCGGGACGTCATCCGGGACTCCTAACAACATTCGGGTTACCGCATACTATTATCTCTACAACCCTAGTGTCACCGAACCTTAAGTGTGTAGACCCTACGGGTTCGGGAACCATCAGACATGACCCAGACGTTCTCCGGTCAATAACCAACAGCGGGATCTGGATACCCATGTTGGCTCCCACATGTTCCTACGATGATCTCATCATATGAACCACGATGTTAAGGACTCAATCAATCCTGTATACAATTCCCTTTGTCGAGCGGTATTGTACTTGCCCGAGATTCGATCGTCGGTATGCCGATACCTTGTTCAATCTCGTTATCGGCAAGTCTCTTTACTCGTTCCGTAACACATCATCCCATGATCAACCCCTTGGTCACATTGTGCACATTATGATGATGTCCTACCGAGTGGGCCCAGAGATACCTCTCCGTCAACCGGAGTGACAAATCCCAGTCTTGATTCGTGCCAACCCAACAGACACTTTCGGAGATACCCGTAGTGCACCTTTATAGCCACCCAGTTACGTTGTGACGTTTGGTACACCCAAAGCATTCCTACGGTATCCGGGAGTTGCACAATCTCATGGTCTAAGGAAATGATACTTGACATTAGAAAAGCTTTAGCATACAAACTACACGATCTTTGTGCTAGGCTTAGGATTGGGTCTTGTCCTTCACATCATTCTCCTAATGGTGTGATCCCGTTATCAACGACATCCAATGTCCATGGTCAGGAAACCGTAACCATCTATTGATCAACGAGCTAGTCAATTAGAGGCTTACTAGGGACATGGTGTTGTCTATGTACCCACACATGTATCTGAGTTTCCTATCAATACAATTATAGCATGGATAATAAACGATTATCATGAACAAGGAAATATAATAATAACTAATTTATTATTGCCTCTAGGGCATATTTCCAACAGTCTCCCACTTGCACTAGAGTCAATAATCTAGTTCACATCGCCATGTGATGAACACTGATAGGTCACATCGCCATGTGACCAACATCCAAAGAGTTTACTAGTGTCACTAAACTAGTTCACATCACCATGTGATTAAGACTCAATGAGTTCTGGGGTTTGATAATGTTTTGCTTGTGAGAGAGGTTTTAGTCAATGGGTCTGCAACATTCAGATCCGTATGTATTTTGCAAATCTCTAGGTCATATTGTAAATGCTGCTTCCACGCTCCATTTGGAGCTATTCCAAACGGTTGCTCCACTATACGTATCTGGTTTGCTACTCAGAGTCATTTGGATAGGTGTTAAAGCTTGCATCGACGTAACCCTTTACGCCGAACTCTTTATCACCTCCATAATCAAGAAACATTTCCTTATTCCTCTAAGGATAATTTTGACCGCTGTCCAATGATCCGTTCCTGGATCATTCTTGTACCCCTTGACTGACTCATGGCAAGGCACACTTCCGGTGCGGTACACAGCATAGCATACTATAGAGCCTACGTCTGAAACAAAGGGGACGACCTTCGTCCTTTCTCTCTCTTCTGCCATGGTCGACCTTTAACTATTAACTTCATACCTTACAACTCAGGCAAGAACTCCTTCTTTGACTGATCCATCTTGAACACCTTCAAGATCATGTCAAGGTATGTGCTCATTTGAAAGTACCATTTAGCGTTTTTGATCTATCCTCATAGATCTTGATGCTCAATGTTCAAGCAGCCTAATTCAGGTTTTTTTATTGAAAAACACTTTTCAAATAACCCTATATGCTTTCCATCATTTCTGATCAACAATATGTCATTCACATATACTTATCGGAAATTATATAGTGCTCCCACTCACTTCTTTGGAAATACAAGTTTCTCATAAACTTTGTATAAACCCAAAATCTTTGATCATCTTATCAAAGCGTACATTCCAACTCCGAGATGCTTACCCCAGTCCTTAGAAGGATTGCTGGAGCTTTGCATACTTGTTAGCGTCTTTTAGGATTTGTCAAAACCTTCTGGTTGTATCACATACAACCTTTCCTCAAGAAAATTGTCGAGGAAACAATGTTTTGACATCCTATCTGCAAGATTTCATAAATAATGCAGTAACTGCTAATCCAATTCCAACAGTCTCTTAGCATCGCTACAGTGAGAAAGCCTCACCGTAGTCAACTCCTTGAACTTTTCGGAAATCATCTTAACGACAAGTAGAGCTTTCTTAATGGTGATACTTACCATCATTGTCCGTCTTCCTTTTAAAATCCATCTGTACTCAACAACCTTACGACCATCAAGTAGTTCTTCCAAAGTCTACACTTTGTATTCATACATGGATCCTCTCTCGGATTTTATGGCCTCTCGCCATTTGTCGGAATTCGGGCCCACCATTGCTTCTCAATAGCTTGTAGGTTCATTGTTGTCTAGCAACATGACCTCTAAGACAGGATTGCGTACCACTCTGAAGTAGTACGCGTCCTTGTCGACCTACGAGGTTCGGTAGTGACTTGGTCTGAAGCATCATTATCACTATCATCAGCTTCCACTTCAATTGGTGTAGGTGCCACATGAACAACTTCCTGTGCCCTGCTACACACTGGTTGAAGTGATGGTTCAATAACCTCATCAAGTCTCCACCATCCTCCCACTCAATTCCTTCAAGAGAAACTTTTCCTCGAGAAAGGACCCGTTTCTAGAAACAATTACTCTTGCTTCCGGATCTGAGATAGGAGGTATACCATACCATTTTGGGTGTCCTATGAAGATGTATTTATCCGCTTTGGGTTCGAGCTTATCTGGCTGAAACCTTTTCACATAAGCGTCGCAGCCCCAAACTTTTAAGAAACGACAACTTAGATTTCTCCAAACCATAGTTCAAACGGTGTCGTCTCAATGGAATTACGTGGTGCCCTATTAAAGCGAGTGCGGTTGTCTCTAATGCCTAACCCATGAACGATAGTGGTAATTCGATAAGAGACATCATGGTACGCACCATACCCAATAGGGTGCAACTATGATGTTCGAACACACCATCACACTATGGTGTTCCAAGCGGTATTAATTGTGAAACAATTTCCACAATGTCTTAATTGCGTGCCAAAGCTCGTAACTCAGATACTCATCTCTATGATCATATCATAGACATTTTATCCTCTTGTCATGATGATCTTCAACTTCACTCTGAAATTACTTGAATCTTTCAATAATTCAGACTTGTGTTTCATCAAGTAAATATACTCAACATCTACTCAAATCATCTGTGAAGTAAGAACATAACGATATTCACTACATGCCTCAGCACTCATGGGACTGCACACATCAAAATGTATTACTTTCAACAAGTTGCTTTCTTGTTCCATTTTACTGAAAACGAGGCTTTCAGTCATCTTGCCCATGTGGTATGATTTGCATGTCTCAAGTGATTCAGAATCAAGTGAGTCCAAATGGTCCATTTGCATGGAGTTTCTTCATGCATATACACCAATAGACATGGTTCACATGTCTCAAACTTTTCAAAAACGAGTGAGTCCAAAGATCCATCAACATGGAGCTTCTTCATGTGTTTTATACCAATATGACTTACATGGCAGTGCCACAAGTAAGTGGTACTATCATTACTATCTTATATCTTTTGGCATGAAAATGTGTATCACTACGATCGAGATTCAATAAACCATTCATTTTAGGTGCAAGACCATTGAAGGTTTTATTCAAATAAACAGAGTAACCATTATTCTCCTTAAATGAATAACCGTATTGTGATAGACATAATCCAATCATGTCTATGCTCAACGCAAACACCAAATCTCGATGGTAGAGGGAGCGTGCGATGCTTGATCACATCAACCTTGGAATCACTTCCAACACATATCGTCAGCTCACCTTTAGCTAGTCTCCATTTATTCTATAGCTTTTATTTCGAGTTACTAACACTTAGCAACCGAACCGGTATCTAATACCCTGGTGCTACTAGGAGTACTAGTAAAGTACACATTAACATAATGTATATCCAATATACTTCTATTGACCTTGTCAGCCTTCTCATCTACCAAGTATCTAGGGTAATTCTGCTCCAGTGGCTGTTCCCCTTATTACAGAAGCACTTAGTCTCGGGTTTGGGTTCAACCTTGGGTTTCTTCACTGGAGCAGCAACTGATTTGCCGTTTCATGAAGTACCCCTTCTTGCCCTCGCCCTTCTTGAAACTAGTGGTTTCACTAACCATCAACAATTGATGCTCCTTCTTGATTTCTACATTCGTGGTGTCAAACATCGCGAATAGCTCAAGGATCATCATATCTCTACTTGTTATGTTATAGTTCATCACGAAGCTCTAGTAGCTTGGTGGCAATATCTTTGGAGAAGCATCACTATCTCATCTGGAAGATTAACTCCCACTTGATTCAAGTGATTATTGTACCCAGACAATCTGAGTACAAGCTCAACGATTGAGATCTTCTCCCTTAGTTTGTAGGCTAGAAAACTCGTCGGAGGTCGCATGCCTCTTGACGTGGGCACGAGCCTAAAATCCCAATTTCAGCTCTTGGAACATTTCATATGTTCTGCGACATTTCAAAAATGTCTTCGGTGCCTCAATTCTAAACCATTTAACATTACCGAACTATCATATAGTCATCAAAACGTGTATGTCAGATGTTCGCAACATCCATAGACCACGTTCGAGGTCTAGCACACCGAGCGGTGCATTAAGGACATAAGCCTTCTACTGTCCGCATAATCGCTACTGTCAACTTTCAACTATATTTTCTCTAGGAACATATCTAAAATAGTACAACTAAAGCGCGAGCTATGACATAATTTGCAAAGGGTTTTTGACTATGTTCAGGATAATTAAGTTCATCTTATGAACTCCCACTCAGATAGACATCCCTCTAGTCATCTAAGTGATTACATGATCCGAATCTACTAGACTGTGTCCGATCATCACGTGAGACGGACTAGTCATCATCGGTGAACATCTTCATGTTGATCGTATCCACCATACGACTCATGCTCGACCTTTCGGTCTCTTGTGTTCCGAGGCCATGTCTGTACATGCTAGGCTCGTCAAGTTAACCTAAGTGTTTCGCGTGTGTAAATCTGGCTTACACCCGTTGTATGTGAACGTTAGAATCTATCACACCCGATCATCACGTGGTGCTTCGAAACGACGAACTTTCGCAATGGTGCACAGTTAGGGGGAACACTTTCTTGAAATTTTAAAGAGGGATCATATTATTTACTACCGTCGTTCTAAGCAAATAAGATGCATAAACATGATAAACATCACATGCAATCAAATAGTGACATGATATGGCCAATATCATTTTGCTCCTTTTGATCTCCATCTTCGGGGCTCCATGATCATCATCGTCACCGGCATGACACCATGATCTCCATCATCATGATCTCCATCATCGTGTCTCCATGAAGTTGTCTCGCCAACTTATTACTTCTACTACTATGGCCACCGGTTAGCAATAAAGTAAAGTAATTACATGGCGTTTGTTCAATGACACGCAGGTTATACAATAAATTAAGACAACTCCTATGGCTCCTACCGGTTGTCATACTCATCGACATGCAAGTCGTGATTCCTATTACAAGAACATGATCAATCTCATACATCACATATCATTCATCACATTCTTCTTGGCCATATCACATCACATAGCATACCCTGCAAAAACAAGTTAGACGTCCTCTAATTGTTGTTTGCATGTTTTACGTGGCTGCTATGGGTTTCTAGCAAGAACGTTCCTTACCTACGTAAAAGCCACAACGTGATATGCCAATTGCTATTTACCCTTCATAAGGACCCTTTTCATCGAATCCGATCCGACTAAAGTGGGAGAGACTGGCACCCGCTAGCCACCTTATGCAACAAGTGCATGTCAATCGGTGGAACCTGTCTCACGTAAGAGTACGTGTAAGGTCGGTCTGGGCCGCTTCATCCCACAATACCGTCGAAACATGATTGGACTAGTAACGGTAAGCATATTGAACAAAATCAACGCCCACAACTACTTTGTATTCTACTCGTGCATAGAATCTACGCAATAAACCTGGCTCTGATACCACTGTTGGGGAACGTAGCAGAAATTCAAACTTTTCCTACGTGTCACCAAGATCTATCTATGGAGAGACTAGCAACAAGAGATAGGGGAGTGCATCTACATACCCTTGTAGATCGCTAAGCGGAAGCGTTCAAGAGAACGGGGTTGAAGGAGTTGTACTCCTCGTGATCCAAATCACCGGAGATCCTAGTGCCGAACGGACGGCACCTCCGCGTTCAACACACGTACGGTTGGGAGGGACATCTCCTCCTTCTTGATCCAACAAGGGGAAGGAGAGGTTGATGGAGATCCAGTAGCACGACGGCGTGGTGGTGGAAGTAGCGGGATCCCGGCAGGGCTACGCCAAGCGCAAGCGGGAAGGAAGAGGTGTCACGGGAGGGAGGGAGGCACCAGGGACTCAGATGCGGCTGCCCTCCCTCCCCTCCACTATATATAGGGGCCTAGGGGGCGCTGGCCCCTTGTAGATCCCATCTAGGGAGGGGGGCGGCGGCCCTAGGGGTGGCTTGGCCTCCAAGCCAAGTGGAGGCGCCCCCACCCCTTAGGGTTTCTAACCCTAGGCGCATGGGAGGCCCAAGGGGGGCGCACCAGCCCACCAAGGGCTGGTTCCCACGCCCCCTCAGCCTATGGGCCCCTCCGGGATAGGTGGCCCCACCCGCTGGACCCCCGGGACCCTTCCGGTGGTCCCGGTACAATATCGATGACCCCCGAAACTTTCCCGGTGGCTGAAACTGGACTTCCGATATATAAATCTTTACCTCTGGACCACTCCAGAACTCCTCGTGACATCCGGGATCTCATCCGGGACTCCGAATAACATTCGGGTTACCGCATACTATTATCTCTATAACCCTAGTGTCACCGAACCTTAAGCGTGTAGACCCTACGGGTTCGGGAACCATGCAGACATGACCGAGACGTTCTCCGGTCAATAACCAACAGCGGGATCTGGATACCCATGTTGGCTCCCACATGTTCCTACGATGATCTCATCGGATGAACCACGATGTCAAGGACTCAATCAATCCCGTATACAATTCCCTTTGTCTAGCGGTATTGTACTTACCCGAGATTCGATCGTCGGTATGCCGATACCTTGTTCAATCTCGTTACCGGCAAGTCTCTTTACTCGTTCCGTAACACATCATCCCGTGATCAACCCCTTGGTCACATTGTGCACATTATGATGATGTCCTACCGAGTGGGCCCAGAGATACCTCTGCGTCAACCGGAGTGACAAATCCCAGTCTCGATTCGTGCCAACCCAACAGACACTTTCGGAGATACCCGTAGTACACCTTTATAGCCACCCAATTATGTTGTGACATTTGGTACACCCAAAGCATTCCTACGGTATCCGGGAGTTGCACAATCTCATGGTCTAAGGAAATGATACTTGACATTAGAAAAGCTTTAGCATACAAACTACGCGATCTTTGTGCTAGGCTTAGGATTGGGTCTTGTCCATCACATCATTCTCCTAATGATGTGATCCCGTTATCCACGACATCCAATGTCCATGGTCAGGAAACCGTAACCATCTATTGATCAACGAGCTAGTCAATTAGAGGCTTACTAGGGACATGGTGTTGTCTATGTACCCACACATGTATCTGAGTTTCCTATCAATACAATTATAGCATGGATAATAAACGATTATCATGAATACGAAAATATAATAATAACTAATTTATTATTGCCTCTAGGGCATATTTCCAACACCTTCATGGGCCCTAGTGGAGAGAGTAGGCCGACGGTTAGCTGGTGGTGCATGCCCCCCTAGCCAAACCGAATTGGACTAGGGGTGGGGGCGCGACACCCCTTTCCTTCTTCTCCTCCACCTCTTTCCCCTTCTCCCCTGCTCCGGAAAGGAAGGGGGAATCCTACTAGGACTGGGAGTCATAGTAGGACACCCCAGACTTGGCACGCCGCCTAGGCCGGCCGCCTCCTCCCCTCCTCCTTTATATACGGGGGCAGGGGGCACCCCAAAGGCACATCAATTGTTCTTAGCCATGTGCGGTGCCCCCCTCCATAGTTTACACCTCAGGTCATAGCGTCGTAGTGCTTAGGTGAAGCCCTGTGCAGGTCACATCATCAACACTGTCATCATGCCATCCTGCTGACGAAACTCTCCCTCGACCCTCTACTGGATCGAGAGTTCGAGGGACGTCATCGAGCTGAACGTGTGCTGAACTTGGAGGTGCCGTACATTCGGTGTTAGATCGGTTGGATCGTGAAGACGTTCGACTACATCAACCGCTTTAACATAAGCTTCTGCCTTCGGTCTGCAAGGGTACGTGGACACACTCTCCCCTCTCGTTGATATGCATCTCCTAGATAGCTCTTGTGTGATCATAGGATTTTTTTTTAAAATTGCATGCTACGTTCCCCAACAGTGCCAAGTCTTCGGAAGACTCCATTGATGTCTAGTACGCAACTTTATTCTTGTAGAAACGTGTTGGGCCTCCAAGCGGAAAGTTTTGTAGGACAGTAGAAATTTTCCCTCAAGTGGATGACCTAAGGTTTATCAATCCGTGAGAGGTGTAGGATGGCCTAAGGTTTATCAATCTCTCAAACAACCCTGCAACCCAATACAAGAAATCTTTTGTGTACCCAACACACCCAATACAATGACAAATTTTATAGGTGCATTAGTTCGGCGAAGAGATGGTGATAAAAGTGTAATATGGATGGTAGAAATATATTTTTATAATCTGAATAAATAAAAACAGCAAGGTAGCGAATAGTAAACGGGCACAAAAACGGTGTTGCAATGCTTAAAAATGAGGCCTAGGGTCCGTACTTTCGCTAGTGCAACCTCTCAACAATGCTAATATAGTTGGATCATATGATTATCCCTCAAAGTGCAATAAAGAATCACTCCCGAGTTCTTATTAGTGGAGAACAAAAGACATGAATTGTTTGTAGGCCACGAAACCACCTCAAAGCTATTCTTTTTGTTTGATCTATTCAAGAGTTCGTACTAAAATAACACAAAGCTATTTTTCCGTTTGATCTATCCTAGAGTTCATACTAGAATAACACCAAAGGAAATTCATATTCATAATACTCAATCCACACAAAGAACTATAAAGAGACCCCAAAGTTTCCGTCGGAGAAAAACGTGCATCAACCCCTATGCATAGATTACCCCAATATCACTGCGGGAATCCGTGAGTTGAATGCCATAACACATATCAAGTGAATCAATAAGATACCTCATTGTCACCTCAAGTATTCATATTGCAAGACATATATCATGTGTTCTCATCTCTAAATATTCAATCCGACAAGACAAAACTTTGAAGGGTAAAGATTCAATTCATCAGAAAAAGAGTATAGAGGGGAGAAACATCATATGATCCGACTATATTAACAAAGCCCATGATATAGATCACAAGAGAGAGAGAGAGATCAAACACATAGCTACTAGTACAAACCCTCAGCCCCGAGGGTGGACTACTCCCTCCTCATTGTGGTGGCCGCCAGGATGATGAAGATGGCCACCGGAGATGATTCCCCCTCCGGCAAGGTGCCGGAAGGGGGTCTAGATTGGTTTTCGCGGATACAGAGACCTTGCAGAGGTGGAACTTCCGATCTAGGGCTACCCCGAAGGGTTTCAGAATATTTGGGAATTTACAGTGCAAAGAAGGGGTATGGGAGGCCAGCGAGGTGGGCACAACCCACCTGGGCGCGCCAGGGGGCCCTGGCGTGCCCTGGTGGGTTGTGCCCCCCTCGGGGCACCCCCAGGTGCAGCTCAGGCCCATTGGGTTCGTTCTGGTCTAGAAAAAATCTCCAAAAAGTTACGTGGTGTTCGGACTCCGTTTGAACGCGGTGTTTGGACTCCGTTTGATATTGATTTCCTGCGGTGTAAAAAACAAGTAAAAAAGAACAACATGCACTGGGCACTGGGTCAATAGGTTAGTCCCAAAAAATGATATAAAGTTGCTATAAAATGATTGTAAAACACCCAAGAATGATAAAATAACAGCATGAGTACTTCATAGATTATAGATACGTTGGATACGTATCCGCATCTCCAAGCTTAATTCCTACTCGTCCTCAAGTAGGTAAATGATAAAAGAAATAATTTATGAAGTATGAATGCTAGCAAAGTGCATAAGTTTGATCAATGATAATTTCAATCACTTTTTTCTAGCATCATAACATCAATTCTTTCTTATAAAACTTCTCATGTTATAGTAGCAACCAATTCACATGTTAAGGTTCAAACAATGAACTCGCTTGAAACTCAACAACCTATGTTCTAAGTCACCAAGCAATTGTAATTCAACTTATTCAACAGAGTCTAAGTAAGAGCTCCACATACTCAACCATCTTATAGTCTTCTATGATTGCTAACACTCACCGCATACACATGAGCAAAACGTTTCAACCAGACACATAGAAAGATAGGGGCTCATAATTTCGCCTCCCAACATATTCACCTTTGGGTGATGTCAACAATAATAACTCATGCTACCCATATCCAACTGGATATGTGTGCCTAGATCTTTCCTCACCACATGATGCTTGCCAAAGGAGAAAAATAAAAAGGAATAGAGAGAAAACTTTGACTCTTTTCATAAAAGTAAAGGATAGGCCCTTCGCAGAGGGAAGCAGAGGTTGCCATGCGCTTATTTGTTTGTATGCTCAACCCCTTAGTGCAAAAGAACATCATGTTATATTTCCCCTTATGATAGCAACCTTTATTATGCTGTACGTCGCTTTTATTCTTTGCCATCACAAGTACATACAACGCTCAGTTTTATCTTACACTAAATGATCTAACACTTTTAGAAGTAATTTTATTGCCTTTTTGCACCGATGACAACTTACTTGAAGGATCTTGCTCAATCCTTAGGTAGGTATGGTGGACTATCAAAACAAGATTTGGGTTTAAGGGTTTTTGGATGTTGGGTTCCACGGTAGGGTGCGTCGACTGCAAATTAAAATTTTCCTACGCGCAGAACAACAGGAATATGCTATGGGAGATGGATCACAGATTGTTACCACTAGACGCGCAGTGCCGTGCAACGGAAGTAGAGTTGAGGCAGCGCGTCCACGTGGATCGTCTCCTCCTCATCCGATCTCCCTCGAACAGTCGGTCGTCCGATCCCACGTACAAGTTCACCGGAGCGGCGCAAGTGCACCGCCTCTAATGGTATCCGGGTGTGCAGGACGAACACCGTGCGGCAGACTACTAGGTCCGATCACACAGTCGGCGGCGAGTGGAGGTGGCTATTTGCAACACATGCAAGCCCTAGTGACAGCGCCAAAGCGATCAACCGCATGAGTGTGCCGCACCTCCACTTTATATAGGCGTCCGTCGCGGGCACAACACTTGGGCCTTGCACGGACCCTAAAGCCCAAAGTCTACTCGGTCGCGTTCCAAGTCCAGCTCGGATCACATCCGACAAGTGTCTTCCGAACCGGCCTCATAGGTTCCTTCCCTTAAGCGCGCGACCCCTTAGGTTCAAGTCGGCTTGGTCGCAGTTCGGATTACCTCCGAACTGCACGGTGGTAGCAGCCTCTAGTAAGGCATGTCGAACACCAAGCAGACCATGAAGCTGGTTAGGCAAACCTGTACATCATACTTCTGTTCCCTTTGCCACACGATATATGTTGTCAGGCTCAAGGCGAGTTTGTCATCCTTGTGGTAGCCCGACCTCTTTCTCGTTCCAGTGATGGCGACCACTATCCGGATTATCTCATAATCCTTGTCGCATGGCCATGCTTCTCTTGATCGGATTACACGAGGGGCCCAGAGTATATCTCTCCTGATCGGAGGGGCAAATCCCATCTTGCTCGACCACGTCTCGCAGCATGGGTTTGGACAAGCCCGAAACCTACCTTTGTAACTATCCAGTCACGGAGTAGCATTTGGTCGGCCCAAAGTAGGTCTGTCACCATCTCGAGTACATGCGTCAGCTCAGGTCTTAGGACATAGAACGTATGTTGTACTAGAGACTCGCAGATGACATATCGCTGCGTCTCATAGTTGGGTCTATCCGACTCGGACCTTATCTCGACTCGGATCCGACTATGTGGAATCCGACCAGATCCTTCCGAGTCCATATTATCCGGTTAGCATCCAATGCTTCATGGCTAGTGAGACCAAGCCATCGACCGTGTCATATGCTAGTCTAGTCGGCTGCACGTCCACACATCCCTTTCGACTAGGGACCTTTTAGGATAGTCATCATACAATGCATAGGCCCACAAACAAGTCACGTACTTGCTTATATACATCATTGATAATGACCAAGGACTATCTTTATTCATAAACACATAGGAAATATCATCGTACATGATTGCCTCTAGGGCATATCTCCAACAGTCTCCCACTTGCACTAGAGTCAATCAAATAGACATCAAATGCCCATAGCTCTAACGTGCCCCTCATGCTTGGGTTGTGGAAGCGGCTTAGTCAATGGATCTGCAACATTTGCGTCCATGTGAATCTTGCATAACTCTACATCACCATTCTTTACGATCTTTCGTATCAGGTGATATTTCCGATCTATGTGTCTGACCTTGTGGTGATTTCTCGGCTCCTTGGCTTGGGCGATGGCACCAGAATTATCACAACAAAGGTCCAACGATTTCACCGAGGCTGGGAAAATACTAAGATCATCCAGAAAATGCCGGATCCAAACACCTTCCTTTGCAGCTTCACAAGCCGCAATGTATTTGGCTTCTGTGGTAGAACCGGACACTGTATCCTGCTTGGAACTCATCCAGTGCACTTCTCCTCCGTTCAGGACGTACACGAATCCGGACTATGATCGACAATCATCTCTGTCGGTTTGGAAACTAGCATCGACGTAACCCCTTACGACGAGCTCTTCCTCACCTCCATAAACTAGGAACATCTCTTTAGTCCTTTTTAGGTACTTCAAAATAGTCTTTACCGCTGCCCAGTGACTCTCACATGGGTTGGCCTGGTATCTACTTGTTAGGCTTATTGCAAAAGCAACATCGGGCCTTGTACATATCATGGCATACATGATGGATCCGATTGCCGAGGCATACAGAATCCTACTCATCCTACTTTGCTCATTAGATGTCGAAGGACTCTGAGTCTCGCTTAGCCTTATACCATGTGAGAGTGGCAAGAACCCTTTCTTCGACTCACTCATGTTGAACCGCTTCAACACTTTATCTATGTACGTGCTTTGGCTTAAGCCGAGAGACCTCCTCGATCTATCTCTATAGATCTTAATGCCTAAAATATAGACTGCCTCACCAAGGTCCTTCATCGAAAACTTGCCATTCAATGATTCCTTGACCGAGTTTAGCATCGAAACATTGTTACGGATCAACAATATGTCATCCACATACAAGATCAAAAGCACTATCGAGCTCCCACTTAACTTCTTGTATAAACAAGAGTCCTCTTCACTTTTGATGAAACCGAGACCAGTGACGACCTCATCAAAACGAATATTCTAGCTCCGAGATGCTTGCCTCAACCCATAAATGGATCTCTTGAGCCTGCATACCTTACTAGTGCTAGTCGGATCGACAAAACCCTCGGGCTGTATCATATACACGTCCTCGGTTAAATTTCCGTGAAGGAAAGCCATTTTGACATCCATCTGCCATATCTCATAATCGAAATATGCAGCTATAGCTAGTATGATCCTCACCGACTTTAGCATCGCTACCAGTGAGTAAGTCTCGTCATAGTCAATTCCTTGAACTTGTCCATAACCCTTAGTGACAAGCCGAGCTTTGTGGATCTAAACATTTCCATCCACATTGGTTTTATTCTTAAAGACCCATTTGCAACCAATGGTCGTTACGCCAGGCGGCGGATCAACCAAGTCCCAGACTTGATTCTCATCCATGGACTTTAACTCGGATCTCATGGCCTCCAGCCATGCCTCGGAATCTAGGCTCACTATCGCTTCCGCATATGTGGCCGTTCGTCGCTTTCTAGCAACAATACATCACGGACTCTGCGCAATCTTTCTAACCTCCGTGGTTCCGATGCTGCTTCCACTACGGGTTCCCTGACTAACTCCAGTATGATCTCATCACTAGCCGAGCCATCCCCGAGTGGTCCTCAAATTTCTTCGAGTTGGACCGTCCTCCCACTGGCCTCCTGACTGAGAAACTCTTTCTCAAGGAAAACCCCATTCCGAGCAACAAACACTTTGTTCTCTTCCCGGTTGTAGAAGCTATATCCCAAGGTTTCCCTCGGATATCCCACGAATATGCATTTATCCGACTTGGGTGTAAGCTTGTCTGACATAAGTCGCTTGACAAATGCTTCACAACCCCAAATCTTAAGAAAAGACAAACTGGGACTCTTCCCGGTCCACATCTCATGTGGTGTCTTGTCTACGGATTTTGACGGTACCCTGTTAAGTGTGAAAGCTGCAGTTTCTAGGGCGTATCCCCAGAATGACAAGGGTAAATCCGATTTGCGCATCATAGACCGGACCATGTCCAATAAGGTCCTATTCCTCCGTTCTGACATGCCGTTTCTCTGTGGCATACCCGGAGGTGTGAGCTGAGGTACTATACCTTGAATTTTCAGATGATCATCAAACTCCTAGCTCATGTACTCACCTCCACGATCAGATCGCAGAAGTTTTATAGTCTTGCCGAGATGATTCTCAACCTCGTTCTGAAACTCTTTGAACTTTTCAAAAGTTTCCGACTTGTGCCTCATCAAATAGATATCCATATCTACTCAAGTCATCGGTAAAAGTCACGAAGTATTGATAGCCACCTCTGGCAGTTGTGCTCACTGGACCACACACATCACTATGTATAAGCTCCAACAACTCGGACACCCTCTCGCAACTCTTTGTGAAAGGAGACTTAGTCATCTTGCTGAGCAAGCATGATTCACATGTCTCGAACGACCCGAAGTTGGACGAAGTTAGGAGCCCATCATCATGGAGCTTCTTCATGCATTTCAGACTAATGTGTCCAAGCCAGCAATGCCAGAAGTATGTCGGATTTATCTCATTAGGCTTATGCCTCTTGACATTCACGTTATAGACCGGTTCCTGTTCTAGATTCAATATAAATAGCCCATCAACAATGGGTGCATAGCCGTGGAACATACCATTCAAAAATATCGAACAACCATTGTCCTTTAAATTGAATTCATAACCTTGACTCATCAAACATGATGCAGAAATAATGTTCTGACTAAGTGCGGGAATGTAATAACAATTATTAAATTCCATAATGAATCCGGAAGGAAGCTGGAGCTGCATCGTGCCGACCTCCAACGCAACAACTCTTGCTTTGTTGTCGACCCTGATGTCAATCTCCCCTTGTGCCACACGCCTAGTTCTTACCAGCCCCTGCATCGATTTGCATATATGAACAACCGATCCGGTATCAAATACCCAAGAGCTACTAGGTATGTCAGCAAGGTAAATGTCTATAACATATGCAACAAGTGTACCTTTGCCCGAAGAAGCATTTCCGGCCTTCTTGCCATGCTCTGCAAGCCACTTGCTACAGTTCCTCTTCCAGTGACCAGTTTCCTTGCAATGATAGCAGATGGCCTTCGAGTCCGGTCCAGACTTCGGCACAGTGGCGGAGGTTACCGTCTCCATGCCCTTTGCCTTAGCCTTTTTCTTGGACCAACTCTTCTTGAACTTAGCCGATTTCTGCACCATCAACACTTGATGTGTGCCTTTCTTAATATCCTGCTCTGCCACTTTGAGCATTTCATGTAATTCAGTGAGCTTCTTATCCATGCCATGCATATGATAGTTCGAGATGAACGTCCCATAGCTGGGCAGAAGAGAACCCAGAACTGCATCAGTAGCCAGCTCATCCAAGAGGGGGAACCCAACCAATCCAAACCTTGCACATATCCTATCATCTTGATCACATGTGGGCTCAGTGGATCACCTTCCTCCAGCTTGCAATCCATCAAGGATCGCCAGACGTTGAACCTTTCAGTCCTAGCCTGTGTCTGAAATATGCTCTTGAGACTCTCGATCATATCGTAAGCCTCAACATTTTCGAAATGTTGTTGCAAATCGGGCTCCATAAAAGCCAACATCAGACAGCTGATCTCCGTTGATTCATCAACGAGTTTCTGGTAGGCATTCTTGGTTGTGGCATTAGCATTATCGGCAGGTTCCTCTGGAAGTGGATCCTCTAGAACATGTTCCTTTTTATCATGCTTGAGAACAATTCTCAAATTTCTATACCAGGTGGTAAAGTTTGTTCCATTTAGTTTATCCTTTTCCAGAATTGATTTCAATGAAAAGTTGGGTTGAGCAGGGGGTGCCATTGATCTACAACAGAAAATATGCAATCACTAGGTAATGTGTTTATGTAGAGTAATTCAAGCCTAAACAGAAATACTCCCACTGAAGTCAGCATCCCTCCGCAAACTCTCAGTGATTCAGGATCCGACTAGCGCATGCGACTAGTGAGCTTTAGCATCACTGCTAGCCAACATACCTATCCGGTAAGCAACTCCTTGCTAATCATATCTCTATACGACTCCTGTCGGCCGGGAAGGTATCTCATACCCCGGCTCCCAACCTTCTTTGCCACAAGGCCCAAAATCGTTTTGATAGCCTTGTCAAGCTAACCTAACACAGTGCATGTTCGTGTCCGACACAAACCCTTCAGTTCAAGGACACCTAGCAGCACCCCAATTTTATGAACCCACTACTAGACGTACTTGACGGGCGAAGGTGCAACATCGGGGATGGCAATTCGCTTGATATTCATGTGGGATCATTCTATCATTCTAACATGCATAGAAACAAAGAAGCATAACAATCACAAATAAACACATATTGTGAAATAGTATGGCTCCTTCATGGACGTTCTTCCAGGTCAGCTCCAACTCTGATGACCATCTAAGAACTCCATCTTGTTTGTCACGCCAGGACGCCAAGCCACCAACCTGGTCTCTATTATCCAACTACTACAACTAGTAATGAATTTTACATAGAGTCACAAGTCGACACGCAGGTCGTTATACAATATAATGACAACACTTTGGCTCCTGCCGACTGACAAACATGACACGCAGGCCATGTATAAATTACACACATGCATCACATACACATGAGCCATACTTTCACATCAAACCTGCAAAACAAAGTTATGCATAGAATCGCATTCTACCAGTTTGTGTGTCGGGTACGAAATACACGGCGCTATGCACATGGCGGTCCCGCTAGTCGGTTAGCGGGCGGGGTTCAAAGGGGCAACGCCCCTCATGGGTGCGGGCAGCGTCCGACGTTTTCGGAAATCACAGATCACATCTGAACTCCGTTCACGCCGAATTTTCCTATCTGACCGATTTTATCGATCATCGGAAATCCGATTCGGATTTACGTTTCACTGTTAACCCCGATGGCGGATAACCGACCGGTAGGGGTAGATCGTGTCACGACCTCATCAATCCCAATTGACAGAAAACATAGCCTCAATGATCCCCATGTGCAGTTGATCACATCAACCGTGCACATAGCTGATCTCATCAACGACAACAGATCTCATCTGCCGCTTCCACATATCTAATATGCATATGATCTGAATCCAAATCGTATAGCAGAGGCTCTGATACCACTGTTGGGTTCTATGATAGGGTGCGTCGACTGAAATTAAAATTTTCCTATGCGCAGAACAACAGGAATATGCTACGGGAGATGGATCACAGATTGTTACCACTAGACGCACAGTGCCGTGCAGTGGAAGTAGAGTTGAGGCAGCGCGTCCGCGTGGATCGTCTCCTCCACGTCCGATCTCCCTCGAACAGCCGGTCGTCCGATCCCACGTACAAGTTCACCGGAGCAGCGCAAATACACTGCCTCTAATGGTATCCACGCGTGCAGGAGGAACACCATGCGGCGGATTGCTAGGTCCGATCACACAGTCGGCGGCGAGTGAAGGTGGCTATTCACAACACATGCAAACCCTAGTGACAGCGCCAAAGCGATCAACCGCATGAGTGTGCCGCACCTCCACTTTATATAGGCGTTCGTCGCGGGCACAACACTTGGGCCTTGCACGGACCCTAAAGCCCAAAGTCTACTCGGTCGCGTTCCAAGTCTAGCTCGGATAACATCCGACCAGTGTCTTCAGAACCGACCTCGTAGGTTCCTTCCCTTAAGCGCGCGACCCCTTAGGCTAGAGTCAGCTTGGTCACAGTTCGGATTACCTCTGAACTGCACAGTTGGTAGCGGCCTTTAGCAAGGCATGCCGAGCACCGAGCAGACCATGAAGCTGGTTAGGCGAACCTGTACACCATACTTCTTTCCCTTTGCCACATGATATATGTTGTCGGGCTCAAGGCAAGTCTGTCATCCTTGTGGTAGCCCTACCTCTTTCTCGTTCCAGTGATGCCGACCACTATCCGGATTATCTCATAATCCTTGTTGCATGGCCATGCTTCTCTTGGTCGGATTACACAAGGGGCCCAGAGTATATCTTTCCTGATTGGAGGGGCAAATCCCATCTTGCTCGACCACGTCTCGCAGCATGGGTTTGGACAAGCCCGAAACCTACCTTTGTAACTACCCAATCACAAAGTAGCGTTTGGTCGGCCCAAAGCAGGTCTGTCACCATCCCGAGTACATGCGTCAGCTCAGGTCTTAGGACATAGAACGTATGTTGTACTAGAGACTCACAGATGACATATCGCTGCGTCTCATAGTTGGGTCTATCCGACTCGGACCTTATCTCGACTCGGATCCGACTATGTCGAATCTGACCAGATCCTTCCAAGTCCATATTATCCGGTTAGCATCCAATGCTTCATGGCTAGTGAGACCAAGCCATCAACCATGTCATATGCTAGTCTAGTCGGCTGCGCGTCCACACAGCCCTTTCGACTAGGGACCTTTTAGGACAGTCATCATATAATGCATAGTCCCACAAACAAGTCACGTAAGGACATGTCACGTCATTTAGAAAGTTGTCAGCTGAAGTATCGTTCTCTCTACGGTGGTATGTGAAGATCATTTTGCAGATCCGGACACGGCCTACGTGTTCAAAAATAACCTTGGAGTATTTGGAAGGAAGAACCTGCCTTGCAATGCTGAAGACAAGACTGCACGCCGGACTCATCGTCATTGAAGCCTGGTTCAGATGCTACTGAGGGAGTCTTGGATTAGGGGGTATCCGGACAGCCAGACTGTATACATCGTCCGGACTATTAAAGCGTGAAGATACAAGACTCAAGACTTCGGCCCGTGTCCGGATGGGACTCTCCTTTGCGTGGAAGACAAGCTTGGCGATCCGGATATTATATTTCCTTCCTTGTAACCGACTCCATGTAAACCCTAGCCCTCTCCAGTGTCTATATAAACCGGAGAGGATGGTCCTTCGAAGGCCGATCACAATTACAATCGTACCATCATAGGCAGATCTTTGTGTTCGGCGGCTTCACACTGCGGGCCAATTCGCTTGGCCATCTGGAGCAGATAGACAGCTACGCCCCTGGCACTAGATCAGGTTCGGAAACTTGAACTACACGGTGGATATTCATGGAGACTAGATCTTTGACGGATTCGGCCCTGTGTCAAGACCGCTGGACAGTCACGACGAGCACGACCTAGACCTGCTGTTGGACAATGCTCGGAACATCATCCCTGCAATAGCCCCGGATCTAAATCCGGAACAGGTTGCGTTGCACAAGGACGTGTGGGTAGACTCCGCCCTGCAGGCCGTATACTCATCGGCGGTGGAGCCGAACATAGGTCTCACCTCTGTGGAGGCCTATAACCCCGGGCCCCCGGACTCGTATTCGGTCGTTGCTTCCGGTCCGTATGCTCTTGATCCAGTCGAGCCAGGATGGGCTCGGTAATGGAGTTTACCGTTGCGGACATCTTTCAGCACTCGCCCTTTGGCAACATGCTGAACTCATTAAAGTCTCTCTCTTTGTCAGGAGGCTCCGGGCCGAACTACGTCCGGCTCGAGTGGGAAGCAGATGATGAAGGAATTCGCTGCCCACCCACCACCCACTTCATTGCCACGATCGATGATTTAACCGACGTGCTTGACTTCGACTTCGAAGACATCGACGGTATGGACGACAATGCCGGAGACGTACAGGAGCCACCGCTCACAGGGCGGTGAACAACCACCTCCTCATACGATATATACATGGTGGACACTCCGAAAGAAACCAATGGCGATGAGGCAACGGAGGATAACCCCTCCAAGAATAAAGCAAAGCATGGGCGTCGCCCGCGCCGCTCCAAGCCCCGCCAAGGCAATACCGGCACCGGAGACGAAAACAATCCGGACGGTGCCGACGATGAATACAACCCCGAACAGCCCGCCTTCGAGCAGGCTGAACAGGAAGATGGGCATGACAGCCCAGATGAACAGGCGACGGACGGGTACCCGGAGGAGGACAACTACATGCCCCTCTCCGAAGACGAGATTAGCCTCGGCGACGACAAGTTCGGCATGCCCAAGGACCCCGCGGAGCAGGAGCACTTCAAGCGTCGGCTTATTGCCACTGCGAGAAGCCTGAAGAAGAAGCAGCAACAGCTTCAAGCTGATCAAGACCTGCTCATAGATAGATGGACAGAAGTCCTGGCAGCCGAGGAATATGGACTCGAGCGCCACACGGCTGACCGGCCGCCTCGAGGTCGGGATAAATCGGCATATCAGCCCGAATACCAGCTTGCACCCCCGCGCCAGTTTACTACGGCCCGAGGCAATACTCAGGACCTGCGCGATAAACTGGACAACGCCGCAGGACAACCAAGATCGATCTATGGATCACGGGGGCGCACTGCAGCGCATGACGATGACCGTCATACCAGATACAGTAACAGCAAATCCGGCCGTGCCGAATATAACCAGTCAGACACAGCTGGACTGCGTCGCGACATAGCCCGGCACAGAGGCGCCGCACACCCCCTCTGCTTCACCGATGAAGTGATGGATCATGAATTCCCAGAAGAGTTCAAACCCGCAAACATCGAATCATACGATGGCACAACAGACCCCGCGGTATGGATCGAAGATTTCCTTCTCCACATTCACATGGCCCGCGGAGATGATCTACATGCCATCAACTATCTTCCCCTTAAGCTCAAAGGACCCGCCCGGCACTGGCTAAACAGCCTGCCCGCAAATTCCATTGGCAGTTGGGAAAATCTGGAAGACGCATTTCTTTACAACTTCCAAGGCACATATGTGCGACCGCCGGATGCCGATGACTTGAGCCACATTACTCAACATCCCAGAGAATCGGCTAGGAAATTCTGGACTCGGTTCCTAACTAAAAAGAACCAAATAGTTGACTGCCCGGACGCCGAAGCCCTGGCGGCCTTCAAGCATAATATCCAAGACGAGTGGCTCACCCGGCACCTCGGCCAGGAGAAACCCAAGTCCATGGTAGCTCTCACGACACTAATGACTCGCTTTTGCGCGAGCGAGGACAGCTGGTTAGCTCATAGCAGCACTACGCCACATTCTGGCACTTCAGACGTCCGTGACAATAATGGAAATCTACGGTGCAATAGACACAAGCGACGGAACAACGGCGACAACACCGAAGATATGGCGGTCAATGCCGGATTCAGTGGATCCAAATCCGGTCAGCGGAAGAAGCCATTCAAACGCAATAATCTGGGACCGTCCAGTCTAGACCGTATACTGGAGCTCTCGTGCCAAATTCATGGCACCCCGGACAAGCCAGCCAACCACACCAATAGAGACTGCTAGGTATTTAAACAGGCCGGCAAAATAAACGCCGAAAACAAGGACAAGGGGCTGCACTGCGACGATGACGAGGAGCCCCGGCATCCGAACATGGGGGGACAGAATAAATTCCCCCCCCCCCAGGTGAAAACGGTCAACATGATCTACGCCACCCACATCCCCAAGCGGGAACAGAAGCGAGCACTACAAGACGTCTACGTGATGGAGCCAGTCGTCCCCAAATTCAACCCATGGTCAGCTTGTCCGATCACCTTTGATCGTAGGGATCATCCTACTAGCATCCATCACGGCGGCTCGGCCGCATTGGTTCTAGACCCAATCATAGACGGATTTCACCTCACAAGAGTCCTTATGGACGGAGGCAGCAGCCTGAACCTGCTTTACCAGGACACAATGCGCAAAATGGGCATCGATCCTTCAAGGATTAAGCCCACCAAAACCACCTTTAAAGGTGTAATTCCTGGAGTAGAGGCCTGTTGTACGGGCTCTATAACATTGGAAGTGGTCTTCGAATCTCCGGATAACTTCCGAAGCGAAGAGCTAATCTTTGATATCATCCCTTTCCGCAGTGGTTACCACGCACTGCACGGACGAACCGCATTCGCTAGATTCAATGTGGTACCACACTATGCATACCTCAAGCTCAAGATGCCAGGCCCGCGCGAGGTCATAACAGTGAACGGAAATATGGACCGCTCTCTCCGTATAGAAGAGCACACTGCAGCCCTTCCGGCAGAAGTACAATGCGGCCTCCTCCGGCAAGCCACCAATCCGGCGACGACAACCTCGAGCTCCGTCAAGCGAGGGCGGAACACCCTGCAACAGGATCAGCAGGCACGCCAAGAGCATGACTAGCAGTCCGGCCTCCGCTCAAATCCCATCAAAGCAACATTCGTGCCATGCGTACACAATTACGCACTCAAAATACCATGGGCACAGGCGGAGGCAGAGCAGTGGCTCAGTCAACAGTACGATATCGCTTCGTAACCTTTCCATTTACCTTTAAGGACATTGCTTTAGTGCAGCTTCTCCAGAAGAGCCGGATTGTCGGACTTACATAGGAGAGGAAACCAAGGAGGCAATAGGCTTTGCGCACAGAAGGAAACACCCAGGTGGAATGTATTTACGATCGTTATACCTGCTTTATCTATCTGTACGTAGCCTGCCCTTGGATAGGATATGTCAAATAATCCTATTTATCTCCGCTTAATGCATTCATTGTAAACATACGCTTAAACGTATTATTCATCAATGGGAGATCACATATAACGCCAGCTTATTATTCTTATTTGAGCATTTTTTCTTACAAATGTCTTTTAATATTGCATCCGTACACTTTGGTATGTTGAGTTTGCTAGGGGCTTCTTATGGCGCCCCATAATACGGTAAAACAAGTTCGAACACTTTCAACAGTGCGGCACCCCGAACTTATAGCATTATATGCATCAGCTTCGAATCATGTCATGGGTCTACAGTTGGGATAGCCCGGCTCCCTTGTTTTGGTGCCTTACGTTCCGTTATATCGGCTAAGGTAGCGCAGGGAGAACTACTACGATTGTGCCCTGGTTCTTTCGGATGAGCACCTCAGTAGAGAAAGCCGAAAACCGATCGGCATGATGTGGCGAGAGCTGGTCGCTGTTTGAGAGGTCTTAAAATCCTTAAAGATTTTTTCGCTTTAGGTGATAATTCGGCTTCGTCCAATCTAGGCGTATATAGCGCCCCGATTTGGCCTTCCAAATTCTAGGGGCTTCGCCGAAATTTAAAATTGTAGACTTATATGGCTAAGTGGAGGTTATAAAGCCGCATAGTCCGATTGCCTTGTTCGCTGCGCTGGACACCTCCTTAAGGGACCAAACACTTGGATAAAGAGTGTCCGGGTTTTCCACGAACACCCCAGTACTAGTTACATGGGGGCGGAAGCCGACGACTGGCCTACTTTCAGAATTTGATAAACAGCCACACAGAAGGTAATATTTTAAATAACAAAAGTGCTACATAGTGCAAGTAACTTCGTCTTTAAAATACAAACATGACAGAAGTGAATTCAGTCAAAACTTATGTCCTTGGTACACTCATCGGCCACGAGGCAGGCACCCTTCATAACGCCATCATCATACTTCTCGGGAATGCGATGCGGCTTGCCCTCTGGCGGCCCGTCCTTCACCAGCTTCTCCGCATCCAGCTTGCCCCAATGCACCTTCGCACAGGCAAGGGCCCGGCGGGCACCCTCAATGCAAACGGATCGCTTGATGACTTCCAGGCGCGGACAATCATTCACCATCTGCTTGATCAGGCCGAAGTAGCTAGTGGGCAGGGGCTCACCAGGCCACATCCAGACTATGAAATCCTTCATAGCCACTTCGGCCGCCTTGTGGAGTTCGACCAACTGCTTCAGTTGGTCACTCAGAGGCGTTGAATGTTCGGCCCCAGCATACTGGGACCAGAACAACTTCTCCGTTGAGCTCCCCTCCTGGGCACGGTAGAACTCCGCGGCATCTGATATGCTGCGTGGCAGATCTGCGAATGCCCCTGGAGAGCTCTGAACTCGGGTAAGTAAAAGAAACGCCTCCTCCACATGTTTGCTTTGCATAAAGAATTTCTTACCCGCTGTTATCTTTTTGGCCTCCTAGATTTCCTGTTGTGCCTTCTCGGCTTCGGCCTTGGCGTCTTTTATACTTATAAGGGCCTTCGCAAGCTCGGCCTCTTTTGCTTTAAGCTCATGCTCCACGGACTCGAACCTTTTGCTGAGCTCCTGGAGCTCTTCTTGTACCTCGCCCACGCGGGCTTCTTGCTTTTGCGCTCCTTGCGTTCCAAGGCCGCCTTGTGTTCGGTCTCGGACAGCGCTTTCTCAAGAGACGCCACTTTGGTGGTGGTCTCTGTTGCCAAATCACGACGCTTCGTCGTTAGCATAATTAAATTTTATCTACCATTCATTATATAAGAGAGGGGAATCATTCACCTTTGTTCTCTTCGAGCTGCCTCCTCGTGAGGTCGAGCTCTCCTTGCGCCTGCTCCAGGTCCTGTTTTAGTCCGGCGATCTCGGCCGTATGGACCGCAGCGGCAAGCAACACAACCTGTTTATTCACATTCAAACTTATTGTTAGACTCCTGCGGATTATAATTGACCCTCCGTTTGGTTTTTCCTTCCGAACACGAAACAGAGTATCAGGGGCTACTACCTATCGGGTGGTAATTTCACACATTTTTACTACTTACCTCAAAGCCTGTTAGGAAGCTTGTGCAGGCTTCGGTTAGTCCGCTCTTGGCGGACGAAACCTTCTGAATCACCGCACTCATGAGAGTACGGTGCTCTTCATCTATGGAAGCGCCGCGAAGCGCTTCCAGCAGACGATCTGATGCCTCGGGCATAGCGGAAGTACTCGGCACAGACGGCTCGCCCTCCTTAACGAGGGGTTGTCCGCCTGAGTCCGGAACAACGGGAGGTTCCGGAACGGTGTTCGGTTGAGAGTCCGGCTTACTGCGGCTCTCACCAACATGATTCGCGGGGACCTTGAACCCCGCATATCTGACGTTTGGAATGCCGCCTTGGGGCGCCTCCAGATCCACCTCCCCCCACTCGGGAAGCCTTTGGGACAACACCTTTGTGTCATCCGCAGGCCGAGGAGAAGTGGCCGTCGGGAGTGAGTTCATTGCTGACTTACTCAAGGACCTGTCTGAAGACGACACCTCGGGATGGGCTCTGGCCGGACTGCATACAAGTTCGACGTTGTAACAAAATTATGAAGCAAAATTACGATGGAGTGCGGATACTTACGATTGCACTAGGGGCTTCTCCCTCGGCAGCCACCCTTCCTCGCTATCAGTGGCGGTGGCAGAGTAGTCCAGAAGGGACACCTTTCCCTTCTTGGATGTCCCAGTCTCCCCCACTGGGCCGGCCTTCCTCTTTTTCTCCCCCCCCCCCAGTATGGGGAGGTGGAGTTTCTTCTTGTTTTCCCCCACTTCCGCGGGAGGAATCTGCCTCGTTGTCATCGGACGACAAGGGTATGACGGCCTTGCGCCAGGGCCTCTCTTGGTCCCCTGGTCCACCGTCTCAGGCCCCCCATCCTTTCCGGATGGGGCGGCCTCCTCCTCCTCCTCTTCTTACCCTTTGGGGGAGGAGTCTTCCTCGTCCTCTTCGGACGAGGCTTTTGGCGCAGCCTTACGTCAGAGACCCTTTCGGATCCCTGGGGCCTTCTTATCGGCCTTCTTCTCCAGCCCCTTATAGGGCGCCGCGACCAGCATCTTCGTCAGGAGATCATTAGCTGGGCTTTCTGGCAGCGGAGCCGGACAGTAAATCCGCTCCACTATCTCCAAATAATCCTGAACAAATATACACAATCACTTAAGGCTCCCCCATGAATATATTGGGAAGAACTGAACCTGGTGGCAGCCAGGGAACTCACCTGAATAGGATGCCGCGCGGCATGGAGCCCACGGTCCTTGGATATGAGAGGAGGTACTTCGGAGGCCTTGAACAACACCTTCCACACGTTTTTGTGCTTCATGCCGTAGAGCCTCTGGAGCGTCTGGTGTTCGGCCGGGATGAACTCCCACAGATTGAATGCCCGCCTTTGGCACGGCAGAATCCGGTGAACGAGCATGACCTGGATCACGTTGACAAGCTTGATGTTCTTGTCCTTCATGCCCTTGATGCAATTTATGAGTCCGGTCAGCTCTATAGATTCGCCCCATAACAGGCCCTTCTGTTCCCAAGAGGTGAGCCGCATAGGGGTTCCAGATCGGAACTCGGGGGCCGCCACCCAGTTGGCGTCACGCGGCTCGGTGATGTAAAACCACCCTGATTGCCACCCCTTCACGGTTTCCGCAAAGGAGCCGTCGAGCCAGGTGACGTTAGGCATTTTGCCCACCATGGCTCCTCCGCACTCCGCTTCCTAGCCGCTCACGATCTTCGGCTTCACGCAGAAGGTTTGCAGCCACAAGCCGAAGTGAGGCTTGATGCATAGGAAAGCCTCGCGTACGACGATGAACACCGATATGTTGAGGACGAAGTTCGGGATTAGATCATGGAAATCTAGCCCGTAGTAGAACATGAGCCCGCAGACGAAGGGGTGGAGTGGAAACCCCAGTCCACGGACGAAGTGGGCAAGGAACACGACCCTCTCGTGGGGTCCTGGAGTTGGAATGACCTGCCCGCCGTCTGGTAGCCGGTGCGCTATGTCTGCGGCCAAGTATCCGGCTGCCCGAAGACTTGCGATATTCTTCTCCTTCACGGTGGAAGCCACCCATTTACCTCCTGCTCCGGACATGTTTAACTATGCGGAGAAGGCTTGGACTAGGGCACTGGAGCTCGAGGAGGCAAGAGTGGGCAGAGGAGGAAGAAGGTGTGGGTAAGAATAGGGGAACTCTTACCCCTTTATAGAGGCAACGAAAGCGATGCGCCTCCCCACTAGCCTATTGAGAATCGCTTACTTCCCAAGCGCCACGATTGATGGCACGGAGGGATTACCCATACCCGTATTGATGAGAATCCCGTGATAAGGGGACACGATCTCTGCTTTGAAAAGACGTGTCAAGGAAACCGCCTCGCAATACGCGTTGTGGCTGGTTGCGGAAAAACTGTTTGAATAATGACCAGACCGTAAGGACATGTCACGTCATTTAGAAAGTTGTCAGCTGAAGTATCATTCTCTCTACGGTCGTATGTGAAGATCATTTTGCAGATCCGGACACGGCCTACGTGTTCGATGATAACCTTAGAGTATTCGGAAGGAGGAACCCGCCTTGCAATGTCGAAGACAAGACTGCGCGTCGGACTCATCATCATTGAAGCCTGGTTCAGGGGCTACTGAGGGAGTCCTGGATTAGGGGGTATCCGGACAGCCGGACTGTATACATCGTCCGGACTATTAAAGTGTGAAGATACAAGACTCAAGACTTCGGCCCGTGTCCGGATGGGACTCTCCTTTGCGTGGAAGACAAGCTTGGCGATCCGGATATTATATTCCCTTCCTTGTAACCGACTCCATGTAAACCCTATCCCTCTCCGATGTCTATATAAATCGGAGAGGATGGTCCTAAGAAGGCCGATCACAATTACAATCATACCATCATAGGCTAGCTCTTAGGGTTTAGCCTCTACGTTCTCGTGGTAGATCTACTCTTGTACTACTCATATCTTCAATATTAATCAAGCAGGAAGTAGGGTTTTACCTCCATTGAGAGGGCCCGAAGCTGGGTAAACATTGTGTCCCTTGCTTCATGTTACCATCAGCCTAAGACGCATAGATCGGGACCCCCTACCCGAGATCCGCCGGTTTTGACGCCGACACTCACAATCACAAAAGATTTCCAAGATAGTATATTTGCATGTGAAAGTTCTCTTCCTTATACTAATTATTCGTGAATTGCTTGTATGGCCAATATTGTGATTGTCAAGCTTCAAAAGCTTTCACTTCCTAAACCCAATGTGAAGCTACCACTAGGCATGATATGATTTCAACTTCATAACATTCAATTTATTCAACAATTTCCTCATAGGATATAAGTGAAGCACAAGACTAAATGACAAAGTACTCCAAAAATATATAAGGGAAGATCATGCGAGTTGTTAAGTAAATAGGTAGCTATTTAAGAACTCTCTCTTATTCAATAACTTTCAGATCTAAGTATTTTATTAAAACAGCAAGCAAAATGAAAATAAAATGACATTTCAAGAGTAGCACAACTCATGTGAAGAAGCAAAAATTGAAAGTGCGTTACGTCGACTAGAGGGGGGGTGAATAGGCGATTTTTGTGAATTCTTCTCTGAGGAATTCCAGGGTGAGGAAATTCCTAAGCGAAGAACTACTTGCAGCGGAATAAGTACTTAGGTATAAGCATAACAGAGCAACATCATAGTCATCATGATGAAATGAAAGACAAACACAGAGTACAGAAAGCGTAAACACAGGATAAGCAGGATGAAGACAAACTGACTGAAGAAATAGGATTGACGAATTAGAGAAACTCTTCAGTCAAAGTCTTCAAACAGTAATGATCGGGTTCCTCAAAACATAACTGAGGAAATGAAAGGGTTGAGGAAATAGAACCAATAGGCTTGGTGAAGACAATGATTTGGTAGACCAGTTCCAACTGTTGTGACAGTTGTACGTCTGGTTGGAGCGGCTGAGTATTCAAACTCGAGGACACACAGTCCTCACCATATTCTCCTTGAGCTAAGATCACACAGACCTCGTCCAACAGTAGTGGTAAGTCTTCACAGGTGACTTCCAAACCTTCACAGACTCGGTCACTCGGCAATCCACAATTCCTCTTGGATGCTTAGACCATGACGCCTAACCGTCTAGAGGATACACAGTCCTCAAAGGTAACAAGCGTCGGTTCCACATAGGAACAATCTCTTCAGTGATGCTCAATCACTTTGGGTTTGTAGGTTTGGGTTTGGGATTTGGGTTTTCCTCACTTGATGATTTTCGCTCAAAGTCCTCGGAGGATGGGATGCTCTCAAATGACAAATGTTAGTTTCTCTCGGAGCAGCCAACCAGCTAGTGGTTGTAGGGGGCGGCTATTTATAGCCTAGGGAGCAGCCCGACATGATAAGACATAAATGCCTTTCAATGATATGACCGTTAGGTGGTAGGATATTTTGGACAGCTGGCGCGTGGCACAACAACGATCGGATTTTGAGGTTCGAATTCCTCAGGGCTATCATGTTCCTCACTGTGTAGGCAATCCACACTGGCGAATTCCTATCTCCTCAGTCAGAACAAATTCCTCAAAGACCAGAAGATCTTCGTCTCTCTCACTGAAGAAATTGACTGAACTGATATGAGATTTCCAATGGCTTCACTCGAAGGATTGGGTAGGTGTAGGATTTGGAGATGAGCATCACTTGGAAATTAGTTTCCTTAGTATTACCTCGACCCCCTTTAACAGTACGGTGTTTCCTATGACTCAAGAAGAAGTAAATGAAACTACGAAAACAAAAGTCTTCACACTTCATAGTCCTCGCATGAATATCCAAGTCTTCACAGTCACACCAATTTCTTCACTTTCAAAGTCTTCAGGAGAACCAAAGTCTTTAGCCGAAGACATTCATTTTTAGGGGTTGACTTTCACTGTAAATATCAAACTCCTCATCGACTTATAGAACATGTGTACACTTACAAACATATTAGTCCCTTAACCTATAAGTCTTCAGTACACCAAAATCACTAAGGGGCACTAGATGCACTTACAATCTCCCCCTTTTTGGTGATTGATGACAATATAGGTTAAGTTTTCAACGGGGATAAACATATGAATTGAAAGTGCTTAATATTGAGGAATTTGATTGCAAGATATAGAGGAACTCCCCTTGAAGAAGTGCATAGTGAGGAATTTTCTTTTGAAGCAATGCACATTTGAAGAGTAGAATCATGGAGATCTCCCCCTATATCTTGTAATTCATACACGCATTTAACATATCGAATGAAGAATTTTAAATGCATGATGAAATATGGTGACTGATGTAATTCAGCATGCGTGCATAGTATATACGAGGAAATAGTATGCAAAAAAACAAGGCAAAAGTATCAGGTCACCATCGGACTTAAGTTTACAACTCAATCAACAAACACTTCAGAAGAGCGAGAGTTGTAACTTAACAAAAAACGCCCATATAGATAGACCCGCTTGAAGACTAACTCAATTTTCTCCCCCTTTGTCATCAGATGACCAAAAGGGACGAACAGTGAGGACTAACGCCCCTGAAGAATTTCATCACAAAGTCGAAGGAGGAGCTCCAATGTTGTTGGGGTCGGTTGTTGGAGTAGGGTCTGCCGCAGTGTCGTCTAGGTCTTCATAATCATCAGTCTCGCACGATGAGGAATATGAGCTGGGCACCAAAGGAGGAACTTCAACCTTCTTGAATTTCTTCGCTGGAGGCTTAGACCAGCTGAAGTCCTGCTTGAAGCCCATCTGCTTGAGATCTTCATCACCGTAGAGATGAGTCAGGACAGCCCAGGTGCGATCAAAAACTTCATTGAGGTAGTAGTGGTTCTTCTTCACTGAATTATATGTGGTAGTCATGTTGTGAAGAATGGAACCAAACTGACGTTTGACCCATTTATGATTACGATCCACCTTCTGATGGAGATTGAGGAGAAGCTCACGACCAGTCATCACCCTTGGAGCTGTTGTGTGAGGACTTTTCTTTGAGGCATTAGCGGTAGAGTCATGAGTAGAAGAGTCATCATTGGTGGAATATGAGGCAGATTTGCGGAACTGTCCATCCAATGGACGATTTCCCTCATCTATAATTGCAGTGGCCTTGCCCTTTTCATTAGTTGAGGAAAATGTCCGCTTGAGGACTTCAATAGGGGGCAAGAAACTGCCATGGTTGAGTGTGTCAGCTTTGTAGTTGAGCGAAGGCCTTGATCTGAGGAATCTCATAATCCAAGGAGCATAAGGCTTCAGCTCAAAGGGAGACATTGCAACGTTTGCCAAAGTCCTCATGAAGAAATCATGGTAGTTCACTGGAATACCATGCATGATATTGAAAAGCAGATTCTTCATGATGCCAACAACTTCTTCATCATTCGAGTCGTGGCCTTTGATAGGACTCAGAGTCTTGGTCAGAATGTGGTATACTGTCCTTGGCACATATTGCAATTCCTTCACAAGGAACTTTGTCCTTGAGGCTTGACCAGGCTTCAATGGCTTCATCAATACTTGCATGAAGTGATCAGACAGTTCAGAGTAGATGAGACGTGCAACTTCTGGGGGAGGACTGACAGGCATGGCATGAAGCAATTCAGAGGTCGGTGCTTTAAAGTGGGTATTCTCTGTCATCCAGCCAACACCCAAGAGTTCACATCTTCAGCATTGCTAGTGATGTGCAGCATCGCATAGAACTGAAGAATGAGTTCTTCATTCCAATCGCAGATATCAGTGCAGAAATTGAGCAATCCAGCATCATGAATAGCACCGAGGACTGGTGCGAAGCATGGCAGTGATTCCATATCAACATGAGGAATATGCTCATGGATGAAGACTTTGTCTTTGTTGAAGAGCACTGAGGAATAGAAGTTGGCTTGGATGGCAGTCCAGAAACGCTTCCTTCTCACACGAGCAGAGTCATAACGATTATAGTCAGTGAAGAACACATGTTCATTGAAGAAAGCATCAGCCTTGAATTTTGGAATGTTGGAGAAGGGATTCTTCGGCTTTGGCTGAGGAGTATCAGTCAGTTGTAGAATAACCTCAGGAATCTCAATCTCCAGAGCCGCAGGCTGAGGAATATCAGCTTCTGCTTCAGTAGCAGCCTGGGCCTCCGTTTCTTCATCAGCTTGGTCATCAGCACTAGTGGCTGGAATCTCTTCATGAATGGAAGGGGCGGTATGAATTTCATCAGAGCCCATCTGAACTTCAGTGGAGACTCGGGACTAAGGAATTTGTTGAAGTGGTGTGAACAGAGGAGAGTTGGGGTGCTGACTATCCCAAAAATCATCGTTCATCATAGGTGTGGTGCTTCCAATGTCCACATCCTCATCCTCTTCCATTTCTTCAACGTCGGCCTCTTCAGTTGTGAACTGAGGCGTTGGCGATGATACCTGGGGAGTTGAAGTGATAGTATCCACTTCAATTTCTTCATCCATCTGCTTTGTGGAAGCAGCAGAGGGAACTTCTTCAGCAGATTCCTCAGGAATCTGATAATCTTCACCAAAAGGAACAAATTCCTTTGATGGCATGCTTGAGAGAGGAACAACATCAATAGGTTCTTAATAGAGCTTGTCAAAATCTTAGCCTTCGGTGTAGAAGATTCTGAGGAAATAGATGCTTTCCTTTTCTTCAGAGCGGCTCGCTCCAGAGCTTTTGTTTTCTTCACTTCCAGAGTAGAAGGAAGAATTGGGCTTGGTGATGGTGCAGGTGGAGCAGAGGAAATTGGATCAATTTCTTCAGGCACAACTGATGCAGTTGGTCTGTCTTGTGCAGTTTCTTGAGGCACAACTTCAGATTCTTCAACTTTCCTGACTTGTTCTTCAGGCGCAACACTAGTGGTTGCCCTGGCAGTTTCTTTAGCGACTGGTATTTCTTCAGCCCTGGTGCTAGCAGTTTCATCAGCAGCCTGATTTTCATCAGCGGTGCTGGCATGTCCTTCAGACGGCTGGGCAGATGCTTTAGCCGAGGGAATCTCAATGTGCGATGGATCAGCAACATTGGAAGTGAATTTCTTCGCCATTTTGATGAATCTGACCTTGGCTCCCAGCCATTCTGCCTTGTAGGCATCAAATTCATCACTGAGCTTCTTGATCTCAGATTGCAGTGTAGTGAGCTGCTCAGGCGATAACCTCGGAACGTTATCCTTCAGATAGTGTTGCTTCTTGTACTGGGCTTTCTTAGCAACTCTGGCTTGATCATATTTCCATTTTTCTTCAGCTATGAACGCCGTCAACATGTGACTTTGTCCAGGAGTGAGGTCTAGCTCAGGCAATGGAGTGTTCGGATCTTTGTGCCAGAGGTCAATGAAATCCAGGATCTTCTTTGGATCCAATAGAAGAGGCACAACACTTCCTTTGGCTCTAGCGGCCCTTTGCTGTCTATCTTTGATGATATCAGCTAATTCATCATCATCAGCCTCATCATCATCAGATGGCACTTGAAAAGCAACTTGTTTATTGTGAGAACTTGGTCTAGTGCCTCATCCTGCAGTGGCCTTGGTCTTCAGCAAAGTTGGGCTCTTCGAAGACAGATGAGGAACTGAAGAACTTGAAGAAGCTCCTGAGGCAATAGAGATGCATGTGGTCCTTTGGCACGTAGTGAGATGCACAGGTGCTGAGGACTTTGTCGGAGGAGCTGAGGGTTTTGAAACCTGAGGAACTGGTGTAGCTTGAGGAACTGGGGCAGCTTGAGGATTTTGCCTTGATGGCACAGAGGAGCTTGACCATGAGGGCATTGCTGAGGAACTTGGTCGTGAGGGCATTGCTGAGGAAATTGGTTTTCGAGCAGGCTTCTTGGGCATAGCCTTCTTGCTTGTGGTGGCCTTAGCAGCGGCAACAGCAAAATCTTTGTTGAATTCCTTCACTATTTCTTTGGCCTGCTTGGCCAACTTAGCTTGCCGCCTAGCCCATTCATCAGCATAATCCTCAGCACGTTTAAGGCTTGTTGGATCAGCTCTTTGGCCAGGTGCCAATGGAGGTCTTGAGCATGGAGGGTGAAGAGCGAATTTCTTCATGTATTTAGGAGTGACATATCTGCACTCCCTTCATTCTCGTGCCCATCTTCGTTCAATCCTCTATATGCGCACTCTACGCTCATTCTTGGTTTCTTTGCCGTGAGTTGCTTCATCAGGCGTGCAATACCCTACGTAAATGTCATCAGGGATCTCAAAAGCAGTGTTGACTTCAAGCTTCTTTCCTCCTTTCTGAGGCCTTTTACCATCTGCCACTTTCTTAAGGTGAGGAATTTGAACAATAGAGTTCTCTGAGGAAGTGTGCAGCTTTTCTTCAAGGAGCACTGCAAATGAGTTAAGTTGATGAGAACCTAGTGATTCAGCAGCAGACATGTGTACCTGTGAACAGAATATAGGTGCGAAGAATTTGGAGAGGTCATATGCATTCTCAGAAGTTTTTGCAAAACGGAACAAGTTTGAGGAAATTAACCAGTTGTGTCTTGAAGAATTTCACTAAGCGTTCTTTGACTTAGGTTCCAGAGTTGTGCGGATTGTAAGATTCACATAATTGAGGAATCATGAAGAAAAACGTCACTTAGAGAAACAGATCAAGAGCAGAAAATTGTGCAAGGTGTTTAGAGTGTGGAAGTTGAAGAATAAACACCTTTTGAAGATTTGATGAAAAATCATCAGTAGTAACAAAGGCAGTAAAAGTAACTTTTAATTACCCTTGATGAAGAACACGACGAACTGGAAGTGTAGATTGAGAAGTTCGTCTGCCCAGATCTTCCACGCCCTAACTGGGCGGCGGAAGACGGCTACAGCGGCAGCGGAGAGAAGATTTCCGCGGCCGGCGTGAGTACGACGGCGACGAGGTCGAGGCAGCGAAGCTCTTCCTCACCGGCGATGATGGAAGTAGCGGCGGCGCTAGGTTTTGAGAGCTCGAGTGAGGGAGTGAGGTCGAGTGGAGTAAAAACAAAGTGAGTAAGGGGAGGGGGTATTTATAGTTGAGGTGAACAACCGCTCGTCCGAAGAAATTGGACGAATGTGCCCCTGACCCTTCTCATTCGCATGACATGTGTCACCCACGTACTAAGAGGTGGCGATTGTGTGAGATCGTGGGTGAATAGATAAGTTTATCGTGGGATGTGTAATGGTTTGAGAGGCAAAAGGCTGAAAATTCAGATAAGAATATTTTAAAGTTTTGTTCGCAATTTCTTCTTCTGACAAGGACACAGTGAAGAATTTGAATGAGTTTCAAATAGAACGCACATAAAGAATTTGTGAACAGAGTGGGTTGAGTTTAGCATAGAGGGGGAAAGGGTTCGATCACATTCACTTAGCATAAAAGTCAACTTGAAGAATTAGCAATAAGTGAATGTTGTAGAGGACATAAAAACTCAAGTATATATATAGTCAATGAAGAACAACGATGGAAGAAGTGAAGACAATGCAAAATTGAAGAATTTGAAAAACTAAGGAATTTCAAAAATGAAGAAAAACTCAAATTGAAGATTTTCAGCTTTGGTTGGTGGCGTAACCCACCGTATAAGAAAGCTAATTTCAGACACCGCGTACAATTGTCATAGGGTCTTGAGAATCAATTTCTTCATTAATTTCTTCACACTTAGAGGGTTAGTCTTCATTGATTGAAGAAAAACATTACTTCATGTGTTGCACATCTAAGTCATCAAGTCAGCATAAGTGTTAGGATGTGTGTCCTTTTCAAAGAACATTCGAAGATTCTAGGATATTTAGCTCACACCGCAACTTGCTAAATCTCTTCTCATCCAAGGGCTTTGTGAATATATCGGCCAGCTGGTCTTCAGTATTTGCGTGGTCGATGGAGATGTCGCCCTTCAACACATGGTCACGAAGAAAATGATGACGAATCTGGATGTGCTTTGTCTTCAAGTGCTGAACTGGGTTGTGAGCAATCTTGATAGCACTCTCATTGTCGCAGTAGAGAGGCACATTCTTCACATTGATGCCATAGTCCTTGAGGGTTTGCTTCATCCATAGCAATTGAGCACAGCAAGATCCAGCAGCAATGTACTCAGCTTCTGCAGTGGAGAGTGATACACGGTTCTGCTTCTTCGAGGACCAACATACCAAGGATCGTCCGAGGAAATGACATGTGCCTGACATTGACTTGCGGTCCACCCGATCGCCAGCATAGTCAGAGTCTGAATATCCAATGAGATCAAAGGAAGATCCCTTGGGATACCATAATCCAAGTGTTGGTGTGTGAGCTAGATATCGAAGAATATGCTTCATAGCCTTATGGTGTGATTCCTTTGGTGTAGCTTGAAACCGGGCACACATGCAAACACTAAGCATATTATCCGGCCTAGATACACATAGGTACAATAAAGAGCCAATCATGGAGCGGTATACCTTTTGATCGAAATCTTTACCATTTTCATCGGTGCATAGATGGCCATTAGTGGGCATAGGGATTTTGATGCCTTTGCAATCTTGCATGCCGAATTTCCTCAACACATCCTTGAGGTATTTCTCCTAGGATATGAATATGACATTGTATTATTGAGGAATTTGAAGACCTAAGAAGAATTTCAATTCTCCCGTCATAGAAATTTGATATTGTTCACTCATCATATAGGCAAATTCATCACTATAGCATTGGTTAGTACAGCCAAAGATAATATCATCAACATATATTTGGCACACGAATAATTCATCATCGTATGTTTTGGTGAAAAGAGTTGGGTCAAGTGAACCGGGTTTGAAGCCTTTCTTCATGAGGAATTCCTTCAGTGTGTCATACCATGCCCTAGGTGCTTGCTTGAGGCCATAGAGGGCCTTGTTGAGTCTGTAGACGTGATCTGGAAATTTTGGATCCTCAAAACCTGGTGGTTGAGCAACATATACTTCTTCCTCAAACTTACCATTGAGGAATGCATTTTTCACATCCATTTGATGTAAGATGATATTATGATGGTTAGCATAAGCAAGCAATATGCAAGTAGCCTCAAGTCTAGCAACAGGTGCAAAAGTTTCATCGAAATCAATTCCTTCACCCTGTGTGTAGCCTTGAGCTACAAGACGAGCCTTATTCCTCACCACAAGGCCATTTTCATCTTGTTTGTTGCGGTAGATCCATTTGGTACCGATGATGTTGTGCTTGCGTGGGTCTGGTCGCTTGACAAGCTCCCACACATTGTTGAGCTTGAATTGATGCAATTCATCTTTCATGGCTTGAATCCACTCAGATTGCATGAATGCTTCATCAACTTTAGTGGGCTCTGTGATAGAGGCAAACGCAAAATGCCCACAAAGGTTAGATAAATGTGAAGCTTTTGAGCGCGTGAGAGGACCTGGTGCTCGGATGTCACCAATGATCTTCTCAATTTGCACTTTGTTCGCTATGCGAGGATGTGCGGATTGATGACTTTGCTTAGGCCCAGCAATTTCTTCAGGACGAGTTTCTTCAGCAGCACCAGTGTGATTTTCTTCATGATCCGGAATGACTTCTTCAGCAGATTCTTCGGTAGGGATGATATCCTCAGTAGCTTTGAACTTGATGGATCCCTCAGGTGACATTTCATCTAGCACAGGAGGTAGGTGCTCTCTTTGCAAGCCATTAGTTTTATCGAACCACACATCTACAGTTTTAATAGTCTTGTGATGATTGATGTTGAAGACTCTGTAGGTGTGCAAGTCCTTTCCGTAACCAAGCATAAAATGCTTTCGGTGCAAATTTAGAGTGATGGTGAGGATCTCTAATCCAGCATTTAGCACCGAAGACTTTGAAATAACTTGCATTAGGTTTCTTGTCAGTCAGGAGTTCATATGAGGTCTTTTTAAAGAATTTGTGAAGATATACCCTGTTGATGATGTGGCACGCAGTATCAATTGCTTCAGGCAAGAAGCATGATAACCCACAAGTTTAGGGGATTGCAACAGTTTTTGAGGGTAGAGTATTCAACCCAAATTTAATGATTCGACACAAGGGGAGCCAAAGAATATTCTCAAGTATTAGCAGCTAAGTTGTCAATTCAACCACACCTGGAAACTTAGTATCTGCGGCAAAGTGTTTAGTAGCAAAGTAATATGATAGTGGTGGTAACGGTAACAAAAGTAAAGACAGCAAAAGTAATGTTTTTGGTATTTTGTAATGATTGTAACAGTAGCAACAGAAAAGTAAATAAGCGAGAACCAGTATATGGAAAACTCGTAGGCACCGGATCAGTGATGGATAATTATGCCGGATGTGGTTCGTCATGTAACAGTTATAACATAGGGTGACATAGAACTAGCTCCAGTTCATCAATGTAATGTAGGCATGTATTCCGAATATAGCCATACGTGCTTATGGAAAAGAACTTGCATGACATCTTTTGTCCTACCCTCCCGTGGCAGCGGAGTCCTATTGGAAACTAAGGGATATTAAGGCCTCCTTTTAATAGAGAACCGGAATAAAGCATTAGCTCATAGTGAATACATGAACTCCTCAAACTATGGTCATCACCGGGAATGGTTCCGATTATTGTCACTTCGGGGTTGCCGGATCATAACACATAGTAGGTGACTATAGACTTGCAAGATAGGATCAAGAACTCACATATATTCATGAAAACAAAATAGGTTCAGATCTGAAATCATGGCACTTGGGCCCTAGTGACAAGCATTAAGCATAGCAAAGTCATAGCAACATCAATCTCAGAACATAGTGGATACTAGGGATCAAACCCTAACAAAACTAACTCGATTACATGATAAATCTCATCCAACCCATCACCGTCCAGCAAGCCTATGATGGAATTACTCACGCACGGCGGTGAGCATCATGAAATTGGTGATGGAGGATGGTTGATAATGACGACGGCGATGAATCCCCCTCTCCGGAGCCCCGAACGGACTCCAGATCAGCCCTCCCGAGAAAGATTAGGGCTTGGTGGCGGCTCCGTATCCTAAAACGCGATGATTTCTTCTCTCTGATTTTTTTCTCCCCGAAAGCCAATATATGGAGTTGGAGTTGGTGTCGGAGGGCCACCAGGGGGCCCACAAGGTAGGGGGGCGCGCCCAGGGGGGGCGCCCCCACCCTCGTGGACAGGGTGTGGGTCCCCTGGTCTTCATCTTTGGCGAGGATTTTTTATTATTTATTCTAAGATATTCCGTGGAGTTTCAGGTTGTTCCGAGAACTTTTATTTTCTACACATAAAACAACATCATGGCAATTCTGCTGAAAACAGCGTCAGTCTGAGTTAGTTCCATTCAAATCATACAAGTTAGAGTCTAAAACAAGGGAAAAAGTGTTTGGAAAAGTAGATACGACGGAGACGTGTCAACTCCCCCAAGCTTAAACCCTTGCTTGTCCTCAAGAAAAAGAAAAACTTTTACAAACTCTGTTTGCTCTTGTTGTTGTAACATGAAAAGCCAGCATTCAAGTTTCAGCAAATATTATGAACTAACCATACTAACAATAACACAAAGGTCTCACAATTACTCATATCAATAGCATAATTAGCTAGCGAGCTATAATAACAAAACTCGGATGACAACACTTTCTCAAAATAATCATAACATGATATAACAAAATGGTATCTCGCTAGCCCTTTCTGAGACCGCAAAACATAAATGCAGAGCACCTTTAAAGATCAAGGACTGACTAAACATTGTAATTCATGGTAAAAGAGATCCAGTCAAGTCATACCCAATGTAAACCAATTATAATGAATGCAAACGAAAGTGTGCTCTCCAGCGGGTGCTTTTTAATAAGACGGATGATGACTCAACATAAAAGTAAATAGATAGGCCCTTCGCAGAGGGAAGCAGGGATTTGTAGAGGTGCCAGAGCTCGGTTTTAAAATAGAGATTGAATAACATTTTGAGCGGCATACTTTTGCTGTCAACGCAACAACTATGAGATGACGATATCTTCCATGCTAAACAAATTATAGGCGGTTCCCACACAGAATGGTAAAGTCTATACTCCCCCTCCTCCACAGGCATCAATCCATGGCTTTCTCGAAACAACGAGTGCCTCCAACATTCAACGGGTCCCAGGGGGAGTTTTGTTTGCAATTATTTTGATTTAGTTTGCATAAAGCGTGGGACTGGGCATCCCGGTGACTAGCCATTTTCTCGTGAATGAGGAGCGGAGTCCACTCCTCTTGAGAATAACCGCCTAACATGGAAGATAAGGGAGCCCTAGTTGAGACATGAGCTGCTCGAGCATACAAAACAAAATTTCATTTGAAGGTTTGGAGTTTGGCACATACAAATTTACTTGGAACGGTAGGTAAATACCGCATATAGGTAGGTATAGTGGACTCATAAGGAAAAACTTTGGGGTTTAAGGAGTTTGGATGCACAAGCAGTATTCCCGCTTAGTACAGGTGAAGGCTAGCAAAAGACTGGGAAGCGACCAACTAAGAGAGCGACAACAGTCGTAAACATGCATTAAAATTAATTTACACCGAATACAAGCATGAGTAGGATATAATCCACCATGAACATAAATATCATGAAGGCTATGTTGATTTGATTCAACTACATGCGTGAACATGTGCCAAGTCGAGTCACTCAATTCATTTAAAGGAGGATACCATCCCATCATACCACATCATAATCATTCTAATAGCATGTTGGCACGCAAGGTAAACCATTATAACTCATAGCTAATCAAACATGGCACAAGCAACTATAATCTCTAAATGTCATTGCAAATATGCTTACTTCATAATAGCTAACTCACGAACGATGAATCATCATATTTACAAAAACAAGATAGGTCGAGTTCATACCAGCTTTTCTCATCCCAATAAGTCCATCATATATCATCATTATTGCCTTTCACTTGCACGACCGAACGATGTGAATAATAATAAGAGTGCACGTGCATTGGACTGAGTTGGAATCTGCGAGCATTCAATAAACAGGAGAAGACAAGTAAAATGGGCTCTAAGTTAAATAAACAATCATGCATATAAAAGCCACTTCAACAATTTAATCATGGTCTTCTCCTACTGACCCCCAAAGAAAAGAAAAGAAAAGAAATAAAAAACTATTTACATGGGAAAGCTCCCAACAAGCAAAAGAAGAACGGGAAATATTTTTTGGTTTTCCTTTTTAATTACTACAGCAAAGAAATAAACTACTACTAATTTTTTTCTTAAGGTTTATTAAACACACAAGAAGAAAGCAGGAAAAAGAAAATAAACTAGCATGGATATTATAGTGAAAGAGTATGAGCACCGACATCTAGCAATGAGTGTGTGTGAACATGAATGTAATGTCGGTGGGAAATACATACTCCCCCAAGCTTAGGCTTTTGGCCTAAGTTGGTCTATTGCCAGGGATGGCCTGACGGATACCCGTAGGTGAAGCTGGGGTCGTACTGCAATGAAGAAGACTCTGACTGCCATTGGCTGGCAACTTCCTCTGGATCCCAAGAATAAACAGATAGTCGTGGAGGCTCATCTTGTGGCTCCGGTTCTGGGGTTGGTGCAGGATTCCGATAGGCTTGAACAGCCAACCACAGAACGATGTGAGGACCTGCAGATAAGTTAAACAAAGAAGGAGCGGGCAAAGTAATAGTCTCAGGGTAATGTTTACCAAAGTATAATTTGTATTTGAGCTCCCCTTCGCGAATTTTAACAAGAAAGTCAAGCGCTATCATACTCTTATAATCTAAATAAGCACGGGGCAGCGCTGTTTCTTCTTTCTCCTCATGCCCAATAGGTATTTCAAAATGTTCAGCTAGGCGTGAAGCATAAATGCCTCCAAAGATGGGGCCCTTAGTACGGTTCAGACTTAACCGTCTAGCAACAATTCCACCCATACTAACAGAGTTATTGCGGTATAAACCATGGAACAAAATGATAACATCAGGAACACTAAGGTTTCCACAGTTTCCGCGACCTATCAAGTAACGACTAGCAAATAAGGCAAAGTAGCGTAAAACAGGAAAATGTATGCTAGTGATCCTTGCATTAGAAACCTTCCTGGTTTCTCCCACAGTGATGGTGTTAATAAAAGCTTCTACTTCGTTACAGTGGGGTTCATCTAAGGTGCCCTCAAAGGGTATTCTGCAAACCTCGCAGAATTCAGCTAATGTCATCTCTTTAACAACGTCATATAAATGAAACTCTACTGTTGGAGGTGATTTCTTAGGGAAAAAGTAGAAGTTTTGCATAAAAGTATTTGTGAGTAAGAGATACTGATGATGTTGGTCGTGGAGGAAGTCGGTGAGGCCGGCGTTCTCAATCAATAAATAGAAATCTTCATAAATCCCGGCTCTCCTCAAGAAGTCATCGGAAGGCCATTCACACGGCCGGACCTCCGTGGTGCGAGGCAAATTAAATTTGGGCTTCTCCTCTTCTTCCTTTTGTTCTTCCTTCGAGCTTCGGCTTGACGAGCCCCTCAAAAGTCTCTTCATTATTTTCTGAAACAATCTGAAATTTTTAGTAACTTCAAATAAAAGTGAACCAACTTCAATAAAATTGATAGTAACAACTCCCACAAGTGCCTAGAGCCTATATAAAGCATTGGAACTACTTGGAACCATATAAATTTGACATGCAAGCTCAAGAACATGGTCACCTATGCAGCACAAATTTGCAATGAATAAAGCACTAGAACAAGAACTAATTGGACCAATGGAGGAGTCACATACCAAGGAACAATCTCCCCAAGCAGTTTTGCGAGAGGTGCTTTGAGCAAGGAGATCGAAAATCACAGCAACAGGGGCTGGAACTCGTGCTTGAGTTGGTTTTTCGTGTTTGTGTGAGGCAGAGGAAGAAGATGGGTGTAGGGATAAGTGGAGGAGGGCCACCGTGGGCCCATGAGGCAGGGGCGTGCGCCCAGGGGGGTAGGGCGCGCCCTCCACCCTCGTGACCAGGTGGCAGCTCCCCCCGCGGTGATTTTTGCACAGTAAATTCTTAAATATTCCCAAAAAAATCATATTAAATTGGCATGGCATTCTGAGGACTTATATTTTCGGGATATTTTTATATTGCACAGATAAGTCAGGAAATAGACAGAAAAATAATATTTTACTTTATTTCTGCTAAATAACAGAAAATATAAAGAGGGTACAGAAGGTTCTGCTTCTAGTTTCATCCATCTCATGCTCATAAAAAAGAATCCACTAACAAGGTTGATCAAGTCTTGTTAACAAACTCATTCCGATTAACATGGAACCGGAGAAATTTCGAATAACCCTAAGTTACCTCAACGGGGATATGAAAATCCCCAACAATAAGAATATCATACTTTTTCTTGACAGTAGGGAGAGGAAATTCAAAACCTCCAAATATAATCGATGGAATTTTCCCAATAGAGTTGATACTGTAAACTTGAGGTTGTTTCCTCGGAAAGTGTACCGTGTGCTCATTGCCATTAACATGAAAAGTGACATTGCCTTTGTTGCAATCAATAACAGCCCCTACAATATTAAGAAAAGGTCTTCCAAGAATAATAGACATACTATCATCCTCAGGAATATCGAGAATAACAAAGTCCGTTAAAATAGTAACCTTTGCAACCACAACAGGCACATCCTCGCAAATACCGACAGGTATAGCAGTTGATTTATCAGCCATTTGCAAAGATATTTCAGTAGATGTCAACTTATTCAAGTCAAGTCTACGATATAAAGAGAGAGGTATAACACTAACACCGGCTCCAAGATCACATAAAGCAGTTTTAACATAATTTCTCTTAATGGAGCATGGTATAGTAGGTACTCCGGGATCTCCAAGTTTCTCTAGTATTCCACCCTTAAAAGTATAATTCGCAAGCATGGTGGAAATTTCAGCTTCAGGTATCTTTCTTTTATTAGTAATAATATCCTTCATATACTTAGCATAAGGATTTGTTTTGAGCACATCAGTTAATCGCATACGCAAAAAGATGGGTCTAATCATTTCAGCAAAGCGCTCAAAATCCTCATCATCCTTTTTCTTGGATGGTTTTGGAGGAAAAGGCCTGGTTTTCTGAACCCATGGTTCCCTTTCTTTACCATGTTTCCTAGCAACGAAGTCTCTTTTATCATAACGTTGATTCCTTGATTGTGGGTTATCAAGATCAACAACATGTTCAACTTCTACATCATTATCATTACTAGGTTGAGCATTATCATGAACATCATCATTAACATTTTCACTAGGTTCATGTTCATTACTAGATTGGGTTTCAACATCAGACATAGAGATATCATTTGGATTCTCAGGTGGCTCAGCAATAGGTTCACTAGAAGTTTGCAAAGTCCTATCATTTTTCTTTTTCTTCTTTCTAGAAGAACTAGGTACATCAATATCATTTCTCTGAGAATCTTGCTCGATTCTCTTAGGGTGGCCTTTAGGATACAAAGGTTCCTGAGTCATTCTACCAGTTCTAGAAGCCACCCTAACAGCATAATCATTTTTCTTATTATTCATTTTATCAAGCACTTCTTTTTGAGCTTTAAGTACTTGTTCTACTTGAGTGGTAACCATAGAAGCATGTTTGCTAACAAGTTTAAGTTCTCCTCTAATATCAGCCATATAATTACCCAAGCGTTTAATCATATAAGCATCTTCTTTCAATTGTCTACCAAAATAAGCATTAAAGTCATATTGCTTAAACATAAAGTTATCAAACTCATCCAAGCACTGACTAGCAATTTAGTTAGGAGGGACTTCAGCTTTATCATATCTATAGAGAGAATTTACCTTTACTACTTGTGTTGGGATATTGGGGTCAGGAGGTTCTTCAGTGAATAAGGAATTGAGATCATATACTTCTTCAACAGGCGGTAAATTAAGACCGTGTATTTCTCAATAGGAGGTAAATTCTTAACATCTTCGGCTTTAATACCTTTTTCTTTCATAGATTCCTTTGCCTCTTGCATATCTTCGGGGCTGAGAAATAGAACACCTCTCTTCTTTGGAGTTGGTTTAGGAATAGGCTCAATAATTGGCTCCGAAATTGGCTCAGGAGCTGGCTCGGGAGGTGCCCAATTATTTTCATTTGTCAACATATTATTCAATAGAATTTCCGCTTCATCTGGTGTTCTTTCCCTAAAAAGAGAACCAACACAACTATTCAGGTAATCTCTGGAAGCATCGGTTAGTCCATTATAAAAGATATCAAGTATTTCAGGTTTCTTAAGAGGATGATCAGGCAAAGCATTAAGTAACTTGAGAAGCCTCCCCCAAGCTTGTGGGAGACTCTCTTCTTCAATTTGCACAAAGTTATATATTTCCCTCAAGGCAGCTTGTTTCTTATGAGCAGGGAAATATTTAGTAGAAAAGTAATAGATCATATCCTGGGGACTTTGCACACAACTAGGATCAAGAGAATTAAACCATATCTTAGCATCACCCTTTAATGAGAACGGAAATATTTTGAGTAAATAAAGGTAGCGCGATCTCTCATTATTAGTAAACAGGGCGGCTATATCATTTAACTTAGTAAGATGTGCCACAACGGTTTCAGATTCATAGCCATAGAAAGGATCAGATTCAACCAAAGTGATTATATCTGGATCAACAGAAAAATCATAATAATCCTTATCGGGAACACAAATAGGTGAAGTAGCAAAAGCAGGGTCGGGTCTCATTCTATCTCTAAAAGATTCTTTACTCAATTTAACTAGCAACCTCTTAAGTTCGTATTATCCTGACAGGCAAAAATAGTTGCAAAAGATTCTGCATCAAAAAGATAACCTTCAGGAATAGCAGGCATATTTTCATCATCACTTTCATCATTGTATTCAGATTCAATAATTTCTCTTTCTCTAGACCTAGAAATCTGCTCATCTAGAAATTCACCAAGGGGCACACTAGTATCAAGCATAGAAGTAGTTTCATCATAAGTATCATGCATAGCAGAAGTGGCATCATCAATAACATGCGACATATCAGAACGAATAGCAGAAGCAGGTTTAGGTGTCGCTAGCTTACTCATAACAGAAGGTGAATCAAGTGCAGAGCTAGATGGCAGTTCCTTACCTCCCCTCGTAGTTGAGGGCAAAATAGTAGTTCGATCGTCTTTCAAGTTCTTCATAGTGTCCAGCAGATATAAATCCCAAGTGACTCAAAGAATAGAGCTATGCTCCCCGGCAACGGCGCCAGAAAAAGGTCTTGATAACCCACAAGTATAGGGGATCATAACAGTTTTTGAGGGTAGAGTATTCAACCCAAATTTATTGATTCGACACAAGGGGAGCCAAAGAATATTCTCAAGTATTAGCAGCTGAGTTGTCAATTCAACCACACCTGGAAACTTAGTATCTGCAGCAAAGTGTTTAGTAGCAAAGTAATATGATAGTGGTGGTAACGGTGACAAAAGTAAAGACAACAAAAGTAATGTTTTTGGTATTTTGTAGTGATTGTAACAGTAGCAATGGAAAAGTAAATAAGCGAGAACCAGTATATGGAAAACTCGTAGGCACCGGATTAGTGATGGATAATTATGCCGGATGTGGTTCATCATGTAACAGTTATAACATAGGGTGACACAGAACTAGCTCCAGTTCATCAATGTAATGTAGGCATGTATTCCGAATATAGTCATACGTGCTTATGGAAAAGAACTTGCATGACATCTTTTGTCCTACCCTCCCGTGGCAGCGGGGTCCTATTGGAAACTAAGGGATATTAAGGCCTCCTTTTAATAGAGAACCGAAACAAAGCATTAGCACATAATGAATACATGAACTCCTCAAACTATGGTCATCACCGGGAGTGGTTCCGATTATTGTCACTTCGGGGTTGCCGGATCATAACACATAGTAGGTGACTATAGACTTGCAAGATAGGATCAAGAACTCACATATATTCATGAAAACATAATAGGTTCAGATCTGAAATCTTGGCACTCGGGCCCTAGTGACAAGCATTAAGCATAGCAAAGTCATAGCAACATCAATCTCAGAACATAGTGGATACTAGGGATCAAACCCTAACAAAACTAACTCGACTACATGATAAATCTCATCCAACCCATCACCGTCCAGCAAGCCTATGATGGAATTACTCACGCACAGCGATGAGCATCATGAAATTGGTGATGGAGGATGGTTGATGATGACGACGACGACGAATCCCCCTCTCCGGAGCCCCGAACGGACTCCAGATCAGCCCTCCCGGGAGAGATTAGGGCTTGGCGGCGGCTCCGTATCGTAAAACGCGATGATTTCTTCTCTCTGATTTTTTTTCTCCCTGGAAGCCAATATATGGAGTTGGAGTTGGCGTCGGAGGGTCACCAGGGGGCCCACGAGGTAGGGGGGCGCGCCCAGGGGGGCGCCCCCCACCCTCGTGGACAGGGTGTGGGCCCCCCTAGTCTTCATCTTTGGCGAGGATTTTTTATTATTTATTCTAAGATATTCCATGGAGTTTCAGGTCGTTCCGAGAACTTTTATTTTCTACACATAAAACAACATCATGGCAATTCTGCTGAAAACATCGCCAGTCCGAGTTAGTTCCATTCAAATCATACAAGTTAGAGTCCAAAACAAAGGCAAAAGTGTCTGGAAAAGTAGATACGACGGAGACGTATCAAAGCACTGAGGCGTCTTGTATTCATCAAGCATACTGCGAGCCATCTCAACAAGAGTTTTGTTCTTACGCTCCACGACGCCATTCCGCTGAGGAGTATAAGGAGTAGATAACTCGTGAGTAATACCAAGTATATCAAGATATTCATCGAGGCCAGTGTTCTTGAACTCGGTTCCATTATCACTCCTCATATGCTTGATCTTCACACCGAAGTTAGTAGAAGCCCTTGAGGAAAATCGTGTGAAGACTTCCTGCACTTCATTTTTGTAAGTGATGATATGCACCCATGTGTATCAAGAATAGTCACCAACTATGACAAAGCCATATGATGATGCAGAACTAGAGAACGTGGCATAATGAGTAGGGACAAAGAGATCCATATGAAGTAATTCAAAGGGACGAGAAGTGGTCTTGATAGTCTTCGAGGGATGCTTGGCCCTGGTTATCTTTCCAGCCTTGCAAGCCCCACAAAGATGCTCTTTGAGGAATTTGACACCCTCAATGCCAATGACATGCTTCTTCTTTGTGAGTGTATGCAAGTTCCTCATCCCAGCATGACCAAGTCGTCGATGCAATAGCCAGCATTCTAAAGCTTTTGCAAGTAGACATGTGGCAGGCTGTGGTCTTGCGGAGGAATCAACAATATACAAGTCTCCTTTCCTAAAGCCTTCGAAGACTTTGGAGTTGTTAGATTTCATTAGCACAATGCAACGATATTTGCCAAAGACAACAACCATATCAAGATCACAAAGCATTGAGACAGACATGAGGTTGAATCCTAAGGACTCGACAAGCATGACTTTGTCCATGTGTCTATCCTTTGAGATTGCAACCTTACCTAGACCCAATACCTTGCTTTTGCCTTTATCAGCGTAGGTGATATGCTTCAGATGAGATGGTGACAAATCAGTGTCCATCAACAAGTTCCTGTCACCGGTCATGTGATTTGTACATCCACTGTCGAGGACCCACTCAGTAGCTTTGGGTTGTTCATCCTGTAGATGAATTAGTGCAACTTACGAACCCATATACTTCATCAGTGAAGAATATGATATCAATTTCATCAACGGTACCATATATAGCAGTATGAAGATGTGAGAAATGAATGATTCATTTCTTCATGATTAGCTTGCGTCCTTTCAAGCACATTCAGGTCCCCAGCAAATCCTTCAGACGATTAAGTTTGTCTCATCGTCTGGAGACCTGACCTTGCATAAGATATTAGTTTTTTTTCTTCACCACCCACATCTGGAGGGGTGGCAAAGAGTTCATCATTCTACGAGCTCCATAAGAAAAAGATGGCATAGAAGCCAGTGCACTTCGTTTCACAGAAGAGTGGTTAGGATAAGCATATGAATAAGTAGAGAAATTCTCCGAGGACTTATGAACATAATGGTTTGAATAATAATGCACATATTCATGGCCCTTAGACTTTCCCTGTGAAACAGAAGTGTTAGCATGATGATGTACATATGAGGATTTTGATCCATGTGAGGAATTTGATCCATATGAAGAATTTGGTCCATATGAGGACTTGGATCCATATGAAGATTTTGATCCATATGAAGAATTTGATCTGGGGTTCCTATTCTTCATGGGTGGTGTCATGATGACATTCACCTGAAGATTTTCAAGGCACTTTTTAAGAACCCAGATTTTCTTCATAGGGGGACCGTTCCTGCAGTTAGTTCCAACATATCGAGCAAATACTTCACCATTCTAATTCTTAAACAGTTTATAGTTGGAGTCAAATGACTCATAAGAGGAATATGAAGAATCACAAGTAAATCCATATAAAGTGCGTGGATCTACAGGAGGTCCTTTCACAGCAACCCATGAGGTTTTGGGGTACTGCTCAGGTTTCCAATAGGTCCCATCAGCATTGAGTTTCCTCTCAAAGGCAATACCCTCTTTCCTAGGGTTCCTATTAAAGATCAGCTTTTTGAGCACATCACATAGAGTCTGATGCCCTTTGAGGCTTTTGTAAATGCCTGTCACATACAATTCCTTAAGCCCTGCATTATCGTTAGTGATACTTGTGGTATCCTCAGATGAGGAATTTGTGACCACAGAGACAGTTGAAGAATTTGCAGCAATAGAAGCATTTGAACATTCAGGTGATGAATTAGCAGATTCACGCTCAATGCATTTCAGACATGGTGGAATAAATTCTTCCTGAGCGGAACTGATCTGTTGAGCAAGCAATGAATCATTCTCCTTCTGAAGATCTTCATAACTCACTTTTAACTTCTCAAGATCTTGCTTTCTCTGAAGAAATTCATAAGAAAGCTTCTCATGATCAGTTAAGAGAGTGTTATGATGATTTTGAAGGTTGTCAAACTTAGTTTGAAGTCTCTGAAGATTATCAGTCAGAGACTTGGTTCGATTCAATTCCTCACCCAACAACTCATCGCTTCTGTCTAGTTGATTTTGAATCTTTTCTAAAGCCTTCTGTTGTTTAACAACAATTTTAGTAAGTTTCAAGTAGCTAGGCTTGAGATTGTCAACAGATTCATCCTCACTGGAGTCAGAGGGGGAATGTTTGAGTACCTTGGCACCGTTTGCCATGAAGCAGTAGCTGGGAGCAGAGTTGGGGAGGTCATTTTTTCAGTGTTGAAGATGGATTTGCTGACGTAAGTGGCAGCGAGGGCTAAGCTTGCCACACCAGAGTCTGATTCCTCATATTCCTCCTCCTCCACATTTTCCTCAGATTCAGCTTCAGAGTCCATTTCCTTGCCAATGAATGCCCGGTCCTTCTTGGAACTGCTCTTCTTGTGAGATGAAGACTTTGAAGATTTTGATGATGAAGACTTTGAAGATTTCTTCTTCTTCTCTGAGTCATTAGAATCGTCATCTTTGTACTTCTTCTTCTTTGATTCTTTTTCCCATAGAGGACAATCAGACATGTAGTGACCAGGTTTCTTGCATCTGTGGCAAGTTCTCTTTTGTAGTCACGAGACGAGGAATCATCATTTCTTGAAAACTTTCCAAAGCGACCGCGGCGAGAGAACTTCTGGAATTTCCTCACGAGCATTGCTAGCTCCTGGCTCAGTTCTTCAGGATCACCAAGGATGCTACCAGAGTCTTCAGCTTCGGACTCAGAGACTGCCTTGGCCTTCAGTGCACATGATCTTCCATAGCTTGCTCCATAGAGATCTCTCTTCTCAGCAAGCTGGAACTCATGAGTATTTAGCTTCTCGAGGATGTCAGCGGGATCTAGTGACTTGTAATCAGCTTGCTCTTGAATCATCAGTGCAAGAGCGTCGAATGAAGAATCAAGTGATTTCAGCAATTTCTTCACCACCTCATGGTCGGTGATGTCAGTGGCACCAAGTGCTTGAAGCTCATTTGAGATGACAGTGAGGCGATCAAAGGTTTGCTGAACATTTTCGTTGTTGAGTCTATTGAAGTGGTTGAAGAGATCACAAAGAACATCAACTCGGGAGTCACGTTGAGTTGAGACTCCTTCGTTGACCTTAGACAGCCTGTCCCAAATCAGCTTAGCAGTTTCCAGAGCACTCACTCTGCCGTACTGTCCTTTGCTCAGATGACCACATATGATATTATTCACTTGAGAATCGAGTTGCTTGAAACTCTTCACATCAGCAGCATTCACAGATGGAGTGACAGAGGGAATGCCATTTTCCACAACATACCAGAGATAGTTATAAATTGCCTCAAGATGCATGCATCTTGTTCTTCCAGTAGGGGTAATCTGTCCCATCAAAGGTATGACACCCAGCCGAGACCTTGATCATACCTGCAGTCGACATAACTAAAACTCCAGGTGATTAAAAAAATCACATAGAATAAGTGAGTACCTTGCTCTGATACCAATTGAAAGTGCGTTACGTCAACTAGAGGGGGGGTGAATTGGCGATTTTTATGAATTCTTCTTTGAGGAATTTCAGGGTGAGGAAATTCCTAAGAGAAGAACTACTTGCAGCGGAATAAGTACTCAGGTATAAGCATAACAGAGCAACAGCATAATCATCATGATGAAATGAAAGACAAACACAGAGTACAGAAAGCGTAAACACATGATAAGCAGGATGAAGACAAACTGATTGAAGAAATAGGATTGAGGAATTAGAGAAAGTCTTTAGTCAAAGTCTTCAAACAGTAATGATCAGGTTCATCAACACATAACTGAGGAAATGAAAGGGTTGAGGAAATAGAACCAGTAGGCTTGGTGAAGACAATGATTTGGTAGACCAGTTCCAACTGTTGTGACAGTTGTATGTCTGGTTGGAGCGACTGAGTATTTAAACTCGAGGACACACAGTCCTCACCGTATTCTCCTTGAGCTAAGATCACATAGACCTCGCCCAACAGTAGTGGTAAGTCTTCACAGGTGACTTCCAAACCTTCACAGACTCGGCCACTCGGCAATCCACAATTCTTGGATGCTCAGACCATGACGCCTAACCGTCTGGAGGATACACAGTCCTCAAAGGTAACAAGCGTCGGTTCCACACAGGAACAATCTCTTCAGTGATGCTCAATCACTTTGGGTTTGTAGGTTTGGGTTTGGGATTTGGGTTTTCCTCACTTGATGATTTTCGCACAAAGTCCTCGGAGGATGGGATGCTCTCAAATGACAAGTGTCAGTTTCTCTCGGAGCAGCCAACCAGCTAGTGGTTGTAGGGGGCGGCTATTTATAGCCTAGGGAGCAGCCCGACATGATAGGACATAAATGTCCTTCAATGATATGACCGTTAGGTGGTAGGATATTTTGGACAGCTGGTGCGTGGCACAACAATGGTCGGATTTAAGGTTCGAATTCCTCAGGGCTATCATGTTCCTCACTATGTAGGCAATCCGCACTGGCGAATTCCTAACTCCTCAGTCAGAACAATTCCTCAAAGACCAGAAGATCTTCGTCTCTCTCACTGAAGAAATTGACTGAACTGATATGAGATTTCCAATGGCTTCACTCGAAGGATTGGGTAGGTGTAGGATTTTGAGATGAGCATCACTTGGAAATCAGTTTCCTTAGTATTACCTCGACCCCCTTTAATAGTACGGTGTTTCCTATGACTCGAGAAGAAGAAAATGAAACTACAAAAACAAAAGTCTTCACACTTCATAGTACTCGCATGAATATCCAAGTCTTCACGGTCACACCAATTTCTTCACTTTCAAAGTTTTCAGGAGAACCAAAGTCTTTAGCCGAAGACATTCATTTTTAGGGGTCGACTTTCACTGTAAATATCAAACTCCTCATCGACTTATAGAACCTATGTACACTTAAAAACATATTAGTCCCTTAACCTATAAGTCTTCAATACACCAAAATCACTAAGGGGCACTAGATGCACTTACACAAAAACTTAGGCTCAACCGATACTAACCGATAATTGTTGAAGAAGAAAGGTGGGATGCCTACCGGGGCATCCCCAAGCTTAGATGCTTAAGACTTATTGAAATATTAATTTGGGATGCCTTGGGCATACCCAAGCTTGAGCTTTTGTGTCTCCTTAATTCCTCTCATATCAGGGTTTCCCTAAATCTCAAAAACTTCATCCACACAAAACTCAACAAGAACTCGTGAGATAAGTTAGTATAAACCAATGCAAAAACCTTATCATTCTCTACTGTACCAAACCACAAAAATTATTATTCAACATTGCATATACTAAATTCCTCTGCATATTTAATACTCCTATCCTCAAATAGAATCATTAAACAAGCAAACATATGCAAACAATGCAAACATAACAGCAATCTGCCAAAACAGTACAGTCTGTAAAGAATGCAAGATTCATCATACTTCCCTAACTCCAAAAATTATGAGAAAAATACTACACTGTAGAAAATTTATCAGAGCTTATTTTTGCAAAAAGTTTCAACAATTTATCATATTCTGACTTTTCTAGGGGATTTTTGCAACATCGATAAACTTTCTGTTTTCAAACAGCAACAAGTATACTTGCAAAATAAGCATGGCAAAGGCTATCATTGCCACTTTTATTGAAATAAAAGATGAAAAACATTATTCTAAATAACAGCAAGCAAATCCTAGCAAAATAAGTCGACGCCCCAAGCAAAACACATATCATGTGATAAATGAAAACATAGCTCCAAGTGAGGTTACCGATAATGTTGGCGACGAAAGAGGGGATGCCATCCGGGGCATCCCCAAGCTTAGTTGCTTGGATATTCCTTGAATATTACCTTGAGGGTGCCTTGGGCATACCCAAGCTTAGGGTCTTGTCACTCCTTATTCTCCTCATATCGACATCGCACCAAAAACTTGAAAACTTCAATCACACAAAACTTAGCGGAACCTTGTGAGATAGGTTAGTATGATAAAGAGCAAACCATTTCACTTTTGGTACTGTCAAAGACAAGATTCATAATTGTTTACACACAATGCCTACTGTAGCATATCATTTTCACAATTTACATTGAGCAATATAAGTCATAGAAACAAGGAAACAAGCAAACTATGCATTGAAAACAGAATCTGTCAAAAACAGAACAGTCTGTAGTAATCTGTACTCAAACCATAATTCTTCTACTCGAAAAATTATTAAACAAATATGACCACGTGATCACTTTGTATATTAATCATCTGCAAAAAGAATCAACTCAAAAGAACCCTTCTGTTAAAAATGAGAGCTATTTTTGTGAGCGCTAGAGTTTCTGTTTTTCAGCAAGATCAAATCAACTATCACCCAACATGATCCCAAAGGCTTTACTTGGCACTTTATTGAAACAATGACAATAAAACATGATTACTACATTATCCTAATCATGTGAACATACAAAAACAGTAGGGGTAAATGTTGGGTTGCGTCCCAACAAGCGCTTTTCTTTAATGCCTTTTAGCTAGGCATGATGATTTGAATGATGCTCGCATAAAAGATAAGAATTGAAACATGAAGAGAGCATCATGAAGCATATGACTAGCACATTTAATTTTAACCCACTTCCTATGGATAGGGATTTTGTGAGCAAACAACTTATGGGAACAAGAATCAACTAGCATAGGAAGGCAAAACAAGCATAACCTCAAAACTTTCAATACATAAAGAGGAAGCTTGATATTATTGCAATTCCTACAAGCATAAGTTCCTCCCTCATAATAATTTTCAGTAGCATCATGAATGAATTCAACAAGATAGCAATCACATAAAGCATTCTTTTCGTGATCCACAAGCATAGAAATTTTATTACTCTCCACATAAGCAAATTTATTCTCATGAATAGTAGTGGGAGCAAACTCAACAAAATAACTATCATGGGTTTGAAAATTAAAATCATGATGACAAGTTTCATGGTTATCATTATTCAATATAGCATACATGTCATCACCATAATCATCAAAGATAGGAGGTATGCTTTCATCATAATAAACTTGCTCATAAAACATGGGGGAATAAAAATATCATCTTCATCAAACATAGCATCCCCAAGCTTATGGCTTTGCATATCACTAGCATCATGGATATTCAAAGAATTAATACTAGCAACATTGCAATCATGCTCATCATTTATGCCAAACATTTTATTGAATTCTTCCTCTATCAATTGAGCACAATTTTCCGAACCATCAGTTTCAAGAAAGATATTATAAAGATGATCAATAATATGATGCAACCTTAATTCCATTTTTTGTAGTTTTCTTATAAACAAAACTAGTGATAAAATAAGAAACTAAAAGATTCAATTGCAAGATCTAAAGATATACCTTCAAGCACTCACCTCCCTGGCAATGGCGCCAGAAAAGAGCTTCGTTGTCATGGCGTGAGTGTCGGTTTCCTAACTTCCCCAGCAACGCCATCAGAAAAGAGCTTGATGTCTACTACACAACTTTATTCTTGTAGACACGTGTTAGGCCTCCAAGCGCAGAGTTTTGTAGGATAGTAGAAATTTTCCCTCAAGTGGATGATCTAAGGTTTATCAATTTGTGAGAGGTGTAGGATGAAGATGGTCTCTCTCAAACGACTCTGCAACCAAATACGAGAAATCTCTTGTGTCCCCAACACACCCAATAATATAGAAAATTGTATAGGTGCACTAGTTCGGCGAAGATATGGTGATAAAAGTGTAATATAGATGGTAGAAATATATTTTTATAATCTGAATAGATAAAAACAGCAAGGTACAAATAGTAAACGGACACAAAAACGGTGTTGCAATGCTTAAAAATGAGGCCTAGGGTCTGTACTTTCGCTAGTGCAACCTCTCAACAATGCTAACATAGTTGGATCATATGATTATCCCTCAAAGTGCAATAAAGAATTACTCCCAAGTTCCTATTAGCGGAGAACAAAAGATAGGAATTGTTTGTAGGTCACGAAACCACCTCAAAGCTATTCTTTCCGTTCGATCTATTCAATAGTTCGTACTAAAATAATACAAAGCTATTTTTCCGTTTGATCTATCCTAGAGTTCGTACTAGAATAACACCAAAGCAAATTCATATTCATAATACTCAATCCACACAAAGAACTATAAAGAGACCCCAAAGTTTTCGTCGGAGAAAAACGTGCATCAACCCCTATGCATAGATTACCCCAATATCACCGCGGGAATCCGCGAGTTGAATGCCATAACACATATCAAGTGAATCAATAAGATACCTCATTGTCACCTCAAGTATTCATATTGCAAGACATATATCATGTGTTCTCATCTCTGAATATTCAATCCGACAAGACAAAACTTTGAAGGGTGAAGATTCAATTCATCATAACAAGAGTATAGAGGGGAGGAACATCATATGATCCGACTATATTAACAAAGCCCATGATAGAGATCACGAGAGAGAGAGAGAGAGAGAGATCAAACACATAGCTACTGGTTCAAACCTTAGCCCCGAGATGATGAAGATGGCCACCGGAGATGATTCCCCCCTCCGGCAGGGTGCCGGAACGGGGTCTAGATTGGTTTTCACGGATACAGAGACCTTGCGGCGGCGGAAATTCTGATCTAGGGCTACCCGAAGGGTTTCGGAATATTTGGGAATTTATAGTGCAAAGAAGGGGTACGGGAGGCCACCGAGGTGGGCACAACCCACCTGGGCGCGCCAGGGAGCCCTGGCGCGCCCTGGTGGGTTGTGCCCCCGTCGGGGCACCCCCCCAGGTGCAGCTCAGGCCCATTGGGTTCCTTCTGGTCCAGAAAAAATCTCCAAAAAGTCACGCGGTGTTTGGACTCCGTTTGATATTGATTTCCTGCAATGTAAAAAACAAGCAAAAAACAACAACTGGCACTGGGCACTGGGTCAATAGGGTAGTCCCAAAAAATGATATAAAGTTGCTAGAAAATGATTGTAAAACACCCAAGAATGATAAAATAACAGCATGAATACTTCATAAATTATAGATACGTTGGAGACGTATCATCCATCTTGAGCATGCCTTGGGGCATGACAGTCTTGGCCCATATGTTGATGATCCAAGGATCCACAGCCCAGCCCACTATGATGGGTTCGACGCGGTTAGCACCCCCTATTCCAGGACACCATCACCCTGCTGACCTGCGTGACAGTGAGCCATATTGGTTATTATGCTTGCTTGATAAACTGCTAGATTAGCAGAACCTTGCTTCTTTGCTGACCAGGTGGAGGATTTGGTATACAAGAAATGAGATCACACATCATACACCTCCGGTCACTATTGAGGCCCCGCGCTGGTTCCTATTAAGTTTATATCAATTCCCTACTTGCAAATAAAACAACATCCCTTAACAAAGGGCGATCAGGTGATTCAATAAAATTCAATGAACAATCTGATTATAAAGTGGTAATTCATCATATCCCAACAAACACACAACCGATTACATCATATGGATCCCGATCATGTGAGTAGCTCATGGAAACTTTTGTATTCGATCACAAGGGAGATAAAATGTCATCTAACTACTGCTATGAACACTAAGGTCCTAAAGGAACTACTCACACATGGTCATGGAGGCAACAAGGTTGACGAAGAATCCTCCCGTGATGGATTCCCCCTTCGACAGGGTGTCGGAACAGGTCTCCAGATTGGATCTCCTTGAAACAGGAATTTGCGGCAGCGGAAAAATTGGAGGAAGATGATACAGAGGGTTTCTCGATTTATGGAATTTATAGGCAATTTTTTTTGACGAAAGACGGTGCACAGGGGTTCCACATGACCTAGTGGTGTGGGTCAGCCTCTGGTCGTGTTGCCTGGTTGCGTGGGGCCCTTGGCTGGCCCCTCGGCATGTCCCAACACTTTCTGGAATCTTCATGACGTGAAATAATTGTATTAAATCATCAGATTTTTTTGACCTTCATAGATATGGATTTTCTGAAGAAAAAAATTGCATAAACAGCAATTAGCTGCGGGCACTAAATTAATAGGTTAGTCCCAAAGATGCTATAAAAATTATTCAAAATTGATATTATAATAGCATGAAGCAATCAAAAATTATACATACATTCGAGACGTATGAAGGGGTCATATATATCTATACCTCTATACCATTGTATACTTTTGATTGTTTCATGCTATTATAATATCATGAAATCTATAAAAAGTATTGTTTTTCAAGTAACATTGAAAATTTGTTTATCCATGAAATCTCGTTCCATTTTTGCAGCTCATTCTACATAAGTACAAGAAACCTGAAATTTGGTATTTGACCACCCAACTTACATGAACTAAAAATGGACGTCCATGATGTCAAGAGACAATTATCGGTATCCAAATAAGCCGCAACCTAGGCTATCGCTATGTGGTGGAAAAACACCTTCGCCGCAATGATTTTTGATAACTGTATAACCAAACAACGATATATTGAAGGAGAGCTCGTTGTATTCTTCTATGGTTAAGCTAAATATCGAGTCAAACAGTGATTCAAATCCTATCCCACAACAAACTACAAATTTTAACACATTCAGTCACATATATAACTCGATCTACAGTGGAATGGTAAAGGCTCTGGGGGAATCAATGACAATCTCGACACATATGATGTTCGCGCTAAACCTTCTTCTCGTAGTCGTAGTAGACGTACGCCGCTGAGCTACTAGAATCAATTCCGAAGGCCTCTTTGATTCAACGTAATTTCATGAAAAAGGAATGGCCTACCCCCCGAACATGAAGCAGAGAATATTTTATAAAGTTCAAAATTTCAAACCAAACAAAGGCAAAAACCCACCAAACTCATTGGGTGGTAGTACTAGGAGTTGAGCTTTGGTCTCTCTCAGATCCAGCCCCCCGCCCCGAAGACCAAACCCGCCAGCAGCCAGATCTCACCCCGCCCAGATCAGATCCCAACCCGGCCCCCGGATGCGCTCGTAGCCGCCCGCGCGCTCGCACCGGACCGCCGCCCGCCCGCCTCCATGGGCGGCCTCAGGGCAGCGTCGTCGGCGTCGCCGTCGTCGGGCGTGGCGATGGCGTGCGTGGTGGCGTCGGAGGTGGCCACGGTGCTGGCCGTCATGCGCCGCAACGTGCGCTGGGCGGGCGTGCGCTACGGCGGGGACGACGGCGGCGGCGCCGAGGAGGAGCACCTCGACCACCCCCTCATCGCGGGGCTCAAGTCGCTCCGCCGCCGCGCCGCCGCGTGGGGGACCCGCTGGCCCGAGGCCGACCCGCTCCTCTGCCTCCGCCCCTTCCTCGACGTCGTGCGCTCCGACGAGACCGGCGCGCCCATCACCGGCTCCGCGCTCTCCTCCCTGCACAAGCTCCTGTCCCTCGACCTCGTGGCGCCCGGCGGGGGCGCCGCCGAGGCCATGGGCGCCGTCGTGGAGGCCGTCACGGGCTGCCGCTTCGAGGTCACCGACCCGGCCTCCGAGGAGGCCGTCCTCGCCCGGGTCCTCCAGGTGCTGCTCGCCTGCGTGCGCGGCCGCGCCGCCCCCGCGCTCTCCAACCGCCACGTCTGCGCCATCGTCACCACCTGCTTCCGCGTCGTGCAGCAGGCCGGCACCAAGGGGGAGCTCCTGCAGCGCGTCTCCAGGCAGACCATGCAGGAGGTCATCCGCTGTGTCTTCGGCCGCCTTGCCGACATTGAACCCACCGCCATCGTGAACGAGCAGGTGGAATTGCCTCTCAGGGTCTTCAGCCCACCAATTACATTTTTATATTGCTTGCACACATGATCATGGAGACAATGCTGCTCTGTTCCTTTTTTACTCAGTACTGTGATAGTTTAACTTGCAGTGCTCTTTTAGGTTTGTGTACTGAAGTAACTATACTTATTCATGTGTGTGTGTATTTGTATGGAGGGTTAATTGGAGTCTTAGTTTTCTAAATGCTGTCATTCTAGCAATTTGACTGTGTGCACATGGAAACCGACTCCTTTTTTACTTGCCTCGGTTACCTACCTGTACACTGTATCATGCTAGTTTGGAACAAAATGCATTCTGGTGGTAATACCAAGTTTGGTGTATTAATGTGGCGGTTCGTTTGTTCCACAGATTAGCAAAAACCAAGATTTAGGTGCTGAGGAGCTAGGGAATGGGAAGAGTGATTATGTTTGTTTGAATAGCTCCGGGGATGAGGTCGGAGGTGGATTTGGTGCCGTTCAAGACAAGGACATGATGGAGTCGCTTGGGGTTCCTTGCATGGTGGAGATATTACAGTTCTTGTGCTCCCTCTTGAACATAGCCGAAGACATGGATGTGAGCCAAAGGATGAATGTTATTGATTATGATGAGGACGTGCCCCTCTTTGCTCTGGGGTTGATAAATTCTGCCATTGAGTTGTCAGCTTCGTCCATCCACAGGCACCCAAAGTTGCTGGCTTTTGTACAGGATGAACTGTTCCACAATCTAATGCAGTTTGGCTTGTCAATGAGCCCCTTGATTCTGTCGACAGTGTGCAGCACTGTTTTTACTCTCTTCTACCATTTACGTCAGGAACTTAAGCTGCAAATTGAGGCTTTCTTCTCGTGTGTGATCCTAAGATTAGCCCAGGGTAGATATGGAGCTAGTTATCAGCAGCAGGAAGTCGCCCTGGAGGCTCTAGTGGATTTCTGTCGGCAGAAAGAGTTTATGGCTGAGATGTATGCAAACATGGACTGTGATCTACAGTGTTCGAATGTTTTTGAAGACCTAGCTAATCTTCTGTCTAGAAGTGCATTCCCTGTAAACAGTCCATTGTCTGCATTGAATGTCCTTGCATTGGATGGTTTGGTTGCTGTCATTCAGGCGATAGCAGAGAGGACTGATCATGCACATCAGCATCATGGGCAGACAGTGCCAGAAATAAGTGAATATTTTCCTTTTTGGCAGTTGAAGTGCGAGGGCAGTAATGATCCTGATCAATGGGTTAGATTCGTTCACCAGCAAAAAAGCATCAAGAGAAAGCTAATGGTTGGTGTTGAGCATTTCAATAGGGACAAAAAGAAGGGCTTTGAGTACCTGCAAGGTGTCCACCTATTGCCTGAAAAACTTGATCCACGAAGTGTTGCTCTGTTCTTTCGGTACACACCTGGATTGGACAAGAACCTTCTTGGGGAATACCTTGGGAATCATGATGAGTTCTCTATTCTGGTACTTCACGAATTTGCTAAAACTTTTGACTTTGAGGATATGAACTTGGACGCTGCCCTAAGGCTCTTCTTGGAAACTTTCCGGCTGCCTGGTGAGTCACAAAAGATACAGCGGATTCTGGAGGCCTTCTCTGAGAGGTATTATGAACAGTCACCACACATGTTTGTTAATAGGGATGCTGCTCTGGTGCTGTCGTATTCAGTAATTATGCTCAACACAGATCAACACAATGTAAGGGTTAAGAAGAAGATGACTGAAGAAGACTTTATCAGGAACAATCGTCGTATCAATGGTGGGAATGATCTTCCGAGGGAGTTCTTGTCGGAGCTGTTTTATTCTATATGTCGGAATGAGATCAAAACCATTCCCGAGCAAGGAGCTGGATGCTCTGAGATGTCTTATAGCCGCTGGGTCGATCTGGTGTGGAAGTCAAAGAGGACATCAGTGTATATTGCTTGTGACTCCTACCCTTTTCTTGATAATGACATGTTCCCTATCATGGCCGGACCATCAGTTGCTGCTATCTCCGTGGTTTTTGATAATGTTGAGCATGAGGAGATTCTTACAGGATGCATTGATGGTTTTCTATCTGTAGCAAAGCTGGCTGCATTCTATCATCTCGATGATGTATTGAATGATCTTGTTGTGGCACTGTGTAAGTTCACCACTTTGTTGAACAGTTCTTATGCTGATGACCCTGTAATAGCTTTTGGGGTGGATACCAAGGCTAGAATGGCAACAGAGGCGGTCTTCACAATTGCAACTACTTATGGTGATCATATACGGAGCGGATGGAGGAATATAGTAGATTGCATTCTAAGACTGCACAAAATAGGCCTTCTTCCGGGTCGCCTCACTGGCGACACGGGTGACGATCAGGAGTCGTCTTCAGATTCATTGCCTAGCAAGCTTGGTTCATATGCACTTGCAATTGCACCTCAAGCCTTACCAATCAACACCCCTAAAAAAACATTTGGGCTGATGGGGAGGTTTAGCCAACTACTGTACTTGGATACTGAAGAACCAAGGTCCCAGCCAACTGAAGAGCAACTGGCAGCTCAGAGGAATGCTTTGGAGACCGTAAAGAAATGCCAAATAGATACCATCTTCACCGAGAGTAAATTCTTACAAGCTGACTCACTCTCAAATCTGGCAAGAGCCCTCATTCAGGCAGCAGGCCGACCTCAGAGGATAACCAGCTCGCTTGATGATGAAGGCACAGCAGTGTTCTGCTTAGAGCTCCTAATTACTGTCACATTAAACAACAGAGACAGGATTGTGCTTTTGTGGCAGGGTGTTTATGAGCACATAACCCATATTGTCCAGTCCACAGTGATGCCTTGCAATCTGGTGGAGAAGGCTGTGTTCGGGCTCCTGCACATCTGCCAGAGGTTGCTTCCTTACAAAGAGAATCTGGTAGATGACTTACTGAGGTCACTGCAGCTGATTTTGAAACTTGATGCTCGTGTAGCTGATGCTTACTGTGAGAACATCACGTTGGAGGTCACACGACTTGTGAAGGCCAATGCAACCCATATCAAATCTCAGATGGGCTGGCGGACTATAATTTCCTTACTCTGCGTCACTGCTCGTCATCCTGATGCTTCTGATGCTGGCTTTGAAGCTCTGGTTTTCATCATGTCTGATGGAGCACACCTCTCACCTGCCAACTTTATCATTTCTGTGGAGGCCTCAAGGCAGTTTGCAGAATCTCGGCTTGGGTCTGCAGAGAGATCTATCCATGCCTTGAACCTAATGGCTGACTCAGTAAATTGCCTTACACGCTGGTCACGTGAGGTCAAGGAAGCTGGTGGCGAAGCAGACAGGATATTGGAAGGAATCGCTGAGATGTGGCTGCGGCTAGTGCAGGCATTGAGGAAAGTGTGCACGGATCAGAGGGAGGAAGTGAGGAACCATGCGCTATTATGTTTGCACAGATGCTTAGTAGTTGATGGAATATCAGTTTCCTCTTCTGCATGGTTGATGTCCTTTGATATTATCTTCCAGTTGCTTGACGAGTTGTTGGAGATTGCTCAGAGTTACTCACCAAAGGATTTCAGAAACATGGAGGTGTCCCTCTTGCATGCCGTGAAACTGTTGTGCAAGGTGTTCTTGCAGTCACTTAAAGACTTGTCCGCACAGAGCAGTTTCAGCAAGCTGTGGTTGGAAGTCCTCGACATGATAGAGAAGTTCATGAAAGTGAAACTGAGAGGGAGGAGGACTGAGAAGCTACATGAGGCAATCCCTGAGCTACTGAAGAACATACTACTGGTGATGAAAGCAAATGGTGTACTGTCAAAGACAAGCGCCAGCGAGGAGAACACGCTGTGGGAAGCAACATGGCTTCAAGTCAACAAGGTCGCGCCAACGCTTCAGCCAGAGGTTTTCCCTGACAATGAAAGCGATTCTGCAGCAGAAGGCGAGCAGAGCAAGTCGGAGAGTTCAGCACAGGAGGGCCAAACTGCTGAGCAATAGGGCCAGGCCGCTGAACATCGAATCCGACCTTCCAGCAATTTTCGGCGGAGCTATACACAGACGCCTGGCTGAGCTCTCTGTGGACATTAGGGAGGGAGAGCAAGCTGGTGTGTTGTAATTTTTTAGTCCATAATAATTGGCTTTTTTTGGGTTATTGACGTGGATGTTGCCACTTTGAGGTTTTATTGTTGCAACACCTGAGGAAAATTGTATGATAGGGTATATCGCAGCAGTTACAGGATTTCCCCCCAACACCCGCATTGTTACATTTGTTACAGATGTGAATAGGTGGATGAGGTAGCAAAACACCATGGATTTTTACCATACTGTGCATGTCAACTTTTCTCTTGCATCTGTTATTACAAGCTGTAATCACACAAGATATTTACTGTACATTGCTTGCACCCAGTCCCTTATGATTGAATTGGGTTGAACATGGCTTTGAGGATTTTTGTAGGATCTGGAATCCATGGTAACCTTTTCGCCTTGATTGGTCGACGTGTATGATTGTAGGCCTATTTTTTGTTTCACAATCATATCGGAAGTTCTACGGCGTGAATGTGTAGCTGATGATATTTGTAAGACACTTATTTTGGGACAAAGGGAGTACTTATTTCTCTAACAAATGCTTATTAATAGATCCCAAAAAATGATTTTTATGTTGAGATCCAGGCGCATGTTATTCTCTTTTGATCAAACCAGCGTATGAGACGCAGTAAATATGGTATATAACTTTTAAGAGCTTTTGGTTGCCCTATTGTTTTTGTTCCTAAAGAAACTATTTGTTTATTTTCCATTATTCAATATAGAGTCTTGGCATCTGTTTGGAAATTCAATCTAAAGCCACACACATATTCTGGTAATCAACCAACCTTTGGTTGGATGTTTAAGAGGACAGTGGTATCCTAGCTCACCAGTATTTATTTCTTGACTTGACACTGATGCTCATATTTTTTAAAATTTATTTCAGATCTTTCGGCGATGGTTAGAAGAACTATTTGTTTTCAACACACGGTAAGAATAGAGTCATATTTTACAAGGTTTGACTTGAGACGAATATAAGATGCACCATATTTTGGCACAGAGGAAATACTTAAGAATAGAACACACACTAGATCACATGCCCAATGGTTGTATGTTGGCTACGACACCTCGCGCGCCTGGTGATTTTCAGCGCATAGGCGGCTGGATGGGCCAGACATGGATGACTCGGTGGCAACGGCCGAATCCGTGGCACGAGTTTGACAGCTGCTCAATGGCTATGGCGGTGATAAGCGGGAAGACGCCCCACCCATCCACTAGCACCACTACCTCCTATTGTCATCGCCGGCGGCGGTGGGACACTCCTCCTTAGGAGGCGGTCAACTAGGTGGCTCCGGAGGGCATGTGCTTCTTTGGTGCATGGTTGTGAGGAGTGTCGGGAGAGGCGTGTGCCCTCCTCCAATGGAAAACCATGGTGATTACTCCGTCTATCTTTTTTTAATCTACTATAAAAGTTCGTACAAAAGCATCTCAGACATTACATCAAGATTTCGAGACCACCAAATGAACACTACCGCGGCCAGAACGAGCCGTCAATGCGCCGCTGTCGTCGCTCCCCTACCGGAACCGCATGACCTTGTCGATGACAGCCGGGAAGTTTCTGTGCACGTGCCCCTAAGGACCAGCGCCGTGGAATCGCAGTCATCTTCGTACAACCCTTGCATAGTTCTGAAGCAACTGACACCAAATCTCGTCACATGACGAGAAATCCTAACCTCACCACCACAAGGAGATGACATGAATCTACGCCAGAGTTTCAACGACTACGTCCAAACGGACGAACTCGAAAGAACCGAAGACCAAAAGACAAACTCGAAGAAGAAGCGTCGCGATCCGGCTGAGCGCCGCAACCGCGAGGACTAAAAACCCTAACCTAAACTACTAACCAGAGTGGAGGCATCGAGATTCTCTTCTCCGTCACCGGCTACTGGAGCAGCATGCAAATAGGAGGCAAATTCACAGTCTTGTCGGTGAAATCTGGAAGAGAAAGTTACCTAGCCGCCTAGGGTTAGGGGATGAGACAAGGGGAAGTCTCGTATGGATCTACCAAGTAGGTGAAGGCTACTTCCCACGCTTGAACTACAACAGTGCATCAAGGTTGGATTCGGGATATGTGAAGATTAATGTGGATGCCGCGGTGATGAAGTAGAAGGCGTCGTTGCGATGGCGCGCAATGAAAACGACCATTACCCGTTGTCTCGACACCGATGACCCTGGTCCTTGAGATACTTGCATGTTGGGAAGCACTGGCCCTGGTAGCTGACATTATGCTGCAAAGGGTTCCTGTGGAGGCCATGGGCAGATAGTCAGCTCTGAGGCGGCAGAGTTTGCATGCGTAGAACTCCGCCATGAGAGGGGAATGCATAATAATGAAGCCCATTCCTCGACACGCTATGCAATTTCCTTGGTACCAGACGGCCATGTTTGGCTAGGTTTGCCGCCAGAAGGCGCTTGTATGAACATTAAATATTTCTGCAAGTGAATGTAATGTACGAGCTCTGAGAACTAACCTGTAGATGGATGGTTAGGAGGATAATGTATCTTCAGGCCATCAGGATTCAATTCATAGACTTGACACCGATGCTTGCATTTTTCTGAATTTATTTCAGACTTTCGTTGATGTGCGTTTCAGTGGGAGTAGATGTTTCTGTCGACTATGAAGGCGTCTAGGCGATTTCGTCAATCTCAAGATGGTATGCCCCTCAGAGATGCTCATAGGGATAGATTGTGCATGTTTGTATTCATAGGGGTTAGTGTATGTGCGTATGTATTGGCGTCGACTATGTCTGGACTGTGTTCGAAAATCATAATGCGCGAGCTCTGAATTTAAATGTGTGTTCCTTTTTTAAAGTTTGTGAATTTCGTTAAAAACAGTGAACAAGCTCCTCCGGTTCATGGACACAAGACAAAGAGTAAATAAAACCGCTGTGACTTTCGCAACAAAATGATGCACCGTGCACACATAAATTAATCAATTTAAACAAGCCAAAAAAAAAGGTTTCAGGCAGTAACAAACACGGACACGTGTCTCTTTTCCGCTGGAGATGCGGAGCGCACGTTTGCTCCTAGCTGCCAGGATCCGACTATGATCTGCTCTTCAGAATACAGATTGATTGGCGGAGCAGAACCCTAGCCCGACTCGGCCCCCATGGCCGCCATACAGCATCTATAAGAGCTTGGCGATCGGGCCAAACCCTCATACCACCAGCAGTACCTACCTAGCTACGTGTGCACAAGATTGATCGCCAGGTTAGCTAGCTACTAGGGCAGCCATGGCGTCCACGGGCGACAACGAGGAGGAGTACTACAGCAGCCCCGAGGAGGCGGAGGGGGCCGCCGACGACGACGACCGGATGAGCTTCCGGACCGCCTCCAACGAAAGCGACAATGACGCCGGCGCCGATGATGACGCTGACGCTGATGATTGCTTGTACGGCAACAGCGACGGCGACGACGATGGCATGTACGATGAATACGACGGGGACGAGGAGGAGGGGCTGGAGGAGGTGGATGAGGAAGGCGGCATCCTGGACGAGATGAGGTTCACGGCGACGCAGTACGCCGTGCTCACCATGGACGAGGTGCGCGCGCGGCAGGAGGAGCACACGGCGCGGGTGGCCGACCTGATCGCGCTCCCGCCCGCGCTCGCGGCCGCCGTGCTCCGCCACTTCAAGTGGAGCGCCCAGGGCGTGTGGGAGCGGTGGTTCTCGGACGAGCACAAGGTCCGCGACGCCGTCGGCCTGCCCGCGTACGGCGACGCCGTCTCCGTGGCCGTCAACGACGCGCCCCTCACCTGCTACATCTGCTTCGACGCGCACGCCCCCGGCGAGATGCGGTCCGCCGGGTGCGCCCACTTCTACTGCCGCGGGTGCTGGAGCGGCTACGTGCGCGCCGCCGTCGGGGACGGCGCGCGCTGCCTGTCGATCCGGTGCCCGGACATGGCCTGCTCCGCCGCCGTGGTCCGCGACCTGGTCGACGAGGTGGCCGACGCCGACGACGCGAAACGGTACGGCGAGTTCCTGGTCAGGTCGTACGTGGAGGAGAGCAAGAGGATCCGGTGGTGCCCGGCGCCCGGGTGCGACCGGGCCGTGGAGTTCGACGGCGAGAAGTGCACGGTGCAGCTGGACGCGTGGTGCGCGTGCGGGCACGGCTTCTGCCTCGCCTGCGGCGAGGAGGCGCACCGCCCGGTCGCGTGCGACACGGTGCGGGAGTGGCTGGAGAAGAACCGCTCCGACTCGGAGACGGCGCAGTGGGTCCTGGCCAACACGAAGCACTGCCCGGAGTGCCGCCGCCCCATCGAGAAGAACCAGGGATGCATGCACATGACGTGCTCGCCGCCGTGCAAGCACCAGTTCTGCTGGCTCTGCCTGGGCCCCTGGGGCAAGCACGACGGCGGCAACTACAACTGCAACACCTACAACGCCGCCAGGGCGGAGGGCAAGTACACGAAGGAGGAGCTCCGGCGGGCGCAGGCCAAGGCGTCGGTCGACCGGTACCTGCACTACTACGAGCGCTGGGGCGCGCACGAGCGGTCCCGGCAAAAGGCGCTCGAGGACACGGCGGCGCTCGGCAAGGACGGCGCGCAGAGGAGGGCCGTGGCCGCCGCGTTCGGGGTGGTGGAGACGGAGCTCGACTTCCTGGAGGAGGCGTACCGGCAGGTGGCCGAGTGCCGGCGGATGCTGCGGTGGACGTACGCCTTCGGCTACTACCTGGACGACCCGGCCAAGCGCGACCTGTTCGAGGACCTGCAGAGCCAGGCCGACAAGTCGCTGGAGCGCCTGCACGAGTGCGCCGAGAAGGACAGGGTGAAGCTCGTCGCCGAGGCGGCCGGCGAGCACGGCGCGGTCGCCGACAAGTACCTGGAGTTCAGGCCCAAGCTGTCGAGCCTGACGACCGTGGCGAGGAACCACTTCGAGAACATGGCCAGGGCGTTCCGGGACGGCCTGGCCGAGGTCGAGGTCGACCCCGCCGTCGCCGCCCGCCGCGCAGCCGCCGCCCCTCCTCCACCACCGCTGGACGACGTCGACGACGAAGACTTCTTCGAAGAGCTGCGGATGTAAATCAATCGTAGATTTATTATCAATACACGCAGCACTTTTACACCAGTGCATCAAGGCCGGATGCCGCCTCTGACGGGAAATGTGGAGATTAATGTGGATGCCGCGGTGAGGAAGAGTCAGCGAGTAGAAATCATCAGTGATGGCGCGCGATTGACACGGCCATTACCGGTTGTCTCGACACCGATGAACCCGGAGGTGGTCAGGAAGCCCTCGCCCTGGTAGCTGACATTACGCTGCAGCGGATATGCGTAGCAAGCGAGTGTCTCACGATCATATCCAACCTGAAGGGTTCATGCCTCGGGTGCCATGGGCAAATAGTCAGCTTTGAGGCAGCAAAGTTTGCATGCATTGAACTCCACCATGAGAGGAAAACACATAATGATTAAGCCCATTCCTTACGCGCTATGGAATTTCTTAGAGCTTACAATGGTTGATAAAATAGTTTTATCTTAAATCTTATATTTAATTTGGAGATGACAAAAAAAAAGTTTACAATGAGTCATCTCTTAGCGTTATCTTCAATAACTTCTTATTCCTAAAAACGTGGTGATATATGCTCCCTCCGTCTGAAAATGCTTGTCATCAAAATAGATAAAAAGTGATGTATACATCCTCTTTTATCCATTTTGATGACAAGTATTTCCGGACGGAGGGAGTATTGTGATCATCTCTTGTCTTCTTTTCTTAAATAAAAAAAGAAGAAAAAACGAGAGTATGCCTAGGCGTATCATAGCTTTATAGAAGGCAGAATAATAGTTACAAGAAAGCTACCACTCGATGCGAACAACGAGTGCAGCGCAAACACCACACCCAACACGACAAAGGACACACACCACGCCAAGTAACCTACAACGCAAAAGAGCCTATCCTTGGGAGATACACAGAACCGCGTCTCGACCGACGCCGGAAACCTGCAGAACTTCACTTGCCGACGCACCATCCACCCTAAGCGCTTAAGAAAAAGTGGCAGATGGATGGCAGTACTCGATTCGCTCCGGGAAGCCACCGTCTTGGTGTAAGACAATAGAGTTGGGGGAACCGGCTCAACCCTCTAGGGGTGGCCTATCTCACATATATATAACAAACGGGTACATGTTACATCATACGTATATGTACGTATACAACTACAGAGACTATACAGTCTAACACCCTCCCTCAATCTTAGCCACTTCCTAAAGAATCTAGAAGGGTAAGATTGCGCCTACAAGTCTCAAACTGTGGAAGAGGTAATGGCTTGGTGAAGATGTCCGCAAGTTGATCCTTGGAAGAGATAAACTTGATCTGTAGTTGCTTCTGAGATACCCGTTCCCGTACAAAATGATAGTCCACTTCAATGTGTTTCGTTCGGGCATGGAATACCGGATTAGCAGATAGGTATGTAGCACCGATGTTATCACACCAAAGAATAGGGGACTGTGACTGAGATATTCCCAACTCCTGAAGCAAAGACTGTATCCAGATAATTTCTGCAGTTGCATTAGCCACAGCTTTATACTCAGCTTCAGTACTGCTACGTGAAACAGTAGCCTGTTTCCGAGCACTCCAGGCGATCAAAGTAGAACCAAAGAACACAGCATAGCCCCCCGTGGATCGCCTGTCATCTGGACTGCCAGCCCAATCCGCATCAGAATATGCCGAGATGACCCCAGAGGGATTCGGTCGAATGTGCAAACCATAGGACAACGTGAAACGAATGTAGCGCAAGATGCGCTTCACTGCAGACCAATGAGTATCACGAGGTGCCTGAAGATACTGACATACTCTGTTAACTGCAAAAGAGATGTCAGGACGTGTGATAGTCAGGTATTGCAAACCACCAACAATACTCCTGTACTGTGTCGCATCAGCAGAAGACAGGAGATCACCAGCAACAGCAGTAATCCTGTCAGTAGCAGACATAGGTGTAGTAGTCGGTTTGCACTTAAGCATCCCAGCTCGCTGTAACAAATCCAAGGAGTACTTCTTTTGCGTCATAATCAGACCACTGGACACAGAAGCAACCTCAACTCCAAGAAAGTAGTGAAGCCGCCCAAGATCTTTGACCGCAAAATCAGCACCAAGAGACCGAACAAGAGCATCAGCAGCCGACTGAGAGGAACTGACAAGGATAATATCATCCACATAAACAAGCAGATACATGGTAACCGCAGGCCTCTGAAGAAGAAACAACGAGGAGTCAGCAGCTGAGGATGCAAAACCATGAGCACGAAGTGCCGTCGCAAGACGAGCATGCCAAGCACGAGGAGCTTGCTTCAGACCATAGAGTGCTTTAGTAAGCCGACATAGATAATCAGGACGATCGGGATCAGAGAACCCTGGAGGCTGCCGCATATATACCTCCTCTTCGAGAACACCATGGAGAAAAGCATTCTGCACATCCAGCTGACGAAGAGACCAACCCCGAGTAACTGCAAGAGAGAGAAGAAGCCTGATAGTAGTAGGTTTAACCACTGGACTGAAGGTGTCTTCATAATCAAGATCATAACGCTGCCGAAAACCTCGAGCAACCAGCCGCGCCTTGTAGCGCTCAATAGAACCATCTGAGTGCTTCTTCACTTTGAAAACCCATTTGGAGTCAATGACATTAACACGGGGTGGTGGCGGAACAAGAGTCCATGTCTTGTTACGAAGGAGAGCATGATACTCCTGCTCCATAGCCTCTCGCCAATGAGGTAGACTCAAAGCAGCCCGATACGTGCGCGGTTCAGAGGAAGGATCCGCACGAGCAGCAGCCATACAGGCAGCCAACCAAGCAACAGTCCCATCATGTCGCTGTTTAGGCTGAAAGATGCCACTGCGACTCCGTGTATGTGGTCGCTGAGGGAGCACAGTAGGTACAGGAGCCGGAGAGGACTCTGGTGATGATGGCGGCGATGGCGAAGACAGCTCGGCTGACGACGGAGAGACCTCGGAGAGCGCCGGTGAGGGCACACCGGAGACCGGTGAGCTTGGCCCAGGCGTAACCGGCGAGGAAGGCCGAGGAAGCGACGAGGCCGGCGTGACCGAGCAAGGTGGCGAGGCCGGCTCAGAAGCCAGAGGCACCGAGGGCGGCGAGCAACGCAGTGAGGCCAGGGGCGCCGAGGCCGACGGGGCCACCGGGCTGCATGGCACCGAGGCCGGCTCAGGAGCCGGGTGTGTCGAGGCCGACGGGGCCACCGGTCTGCATGGCGAGGAAACCAGCCTAGGCGAGACCGGCCCAGACTCCTCTGGTGCGGTAGTCGCGACAGGCCGAAGCGGCGAGGCCGGCCCAGAGTCCATGGGCGTAGAAGCATGCGTCGCGGGAAGATCGACCGGACGTGCATGGGCACGGGGGCCGAGGCCATGCAACTCACCATGATCGTCGTGAGCCACTGGCGCCTCCAGAATTTCCAAGCGCGCCCCACGTCCAGTGCCTGCACCATGGTTAGGCAACAATATAGGAGAGTATGCAATATCATCAAATTGGTCAGCAGCAACAGAGGATGAATGCAAGGAGGGTGGTTCAACAGTGGACACAGGAAGCTTGGCAAATGGAAAAACATGCTCATCAAACACGACATCCCGGGATATGTAGACACGATTGGTGGGAACATGAAGACATTTGTACCCTTTATGAAGAGAGCTATAGCCCAGCAAAACATACTTTTTGGAGCGAAACTCAAGCTTGCGCTTGTTGTATGGGCGGAGATGTGGCCAGCAAGCGCACCCAAAAACCTTAAAAAAGGTATAATCAGGTTGTTCATTAAGGAGAACCTCAACGGGAGTCTTCATATTCAAGACACGAGTGGGAGTACGGTTTATGAGAAAACATGCAGTGGTGAGAGCATCACTCCAGAATCGAAACGGAACTGATGCATGGGCCAAAAGAGTAAGACCAGTTTCAACAATGTGACGATGCTTACGTTCGACAGAACCATTCTGTTGATGTGTATGTGGACATGCTAAACGATGAGCTATCCCAAGCGACTGAAAGAAGGAGTCGAGGTTGCGATATTCGCCCCCCCAATCGGACTAAACATGAACAATTTTGTGCTTGAGAAGACGTTCAACATGTTTTTGAAACTGAACAACAATATCAAACACATCAGATTTGCGTTTAATAAGATAAAGCCAGGTAAAACGACTATAAGCATCAACGAAACTGATATAATAATTATGACCGCTGACAGAAGTCTGAGCAGGACCCCATACATCTGAAAACACAAGTTCTAAAGGATGTTTCACCTCACGACTAGACTCCGAAAAAGGAAGTTGATGACTCTTCCCCTGCTGACAAGCATCACACACTGCTACATCTTTATTACTGGACACACTAGGAAGCTCATGACGACGCAAAACATGACGAACGATAGGTGTGGCCGGGTGACCAAGACGAGCATGCCACTGTGACGGAGATACCCGAACTCCACTGAACACGCGAGCGACTACAGGATGCTCCAGACGATAGAGTCCCTGGCACAACCGCCCGCTAAGAAGAATGTCCCTCGTGCCCCGATCCTTAATAAAAAGATCAAAAGGATGAAATTCACAAAGCACATTATTATCACGTGTAAGTTTAGGAACAAAAAGAAGATTACGTGTCACAGAGGGAACTCTAAGCACATTGCGAAGTTGAAGACTCCTATTTGCATGCCTAGTGAGAAGAGATGCTTGACCAATATGAGATATATGCATACCTGCTCCATTGGCAGTGTGGATTTTGTCGGAGCCGTGGTAGGGTTCGCGAGTATGGAGCTTGCCCATCTCACTCGTCAGATGCTCCGTGGCCCCAGAGTCCATGTACCAGTGAGGATCAACAGAGTAGGACTGAGTATGCCCCTGCTGCTTAGTGGACACTGGGCGATCCGCCATGGCCACCTGACGCGCAAAATTGCGCGTGTCCTTGCCATCATTGCCAAGACCCAGAAAGCTCTTCTGAAAGCGCTTGTGGCACTTAGAGGACCAGTGCCCCTCAATGCCACACAGCTGACATACGCGCTTGCCACCAACCCCCGGTAATGTCGCGGTAGGAGGGGGGGCCGATGCAGGCGGCGATGGCAGCCCCGAAGAGGCCCTGGATGAGGAAGAAGGGCGGCCACCCTTGGTGGCGGCGTGGGCCGAGAGGGAGCCCCCACTGGCCCTGGAGCGGCGCGACTTGACCCGCTGTTCCGTGAGAAGGAGGCGGGAAAAGACCTCATGCGCCATCATGGGGTTCGAGTTGCCCCGCTCGTTCATGATCTCGACCAAGGCGTCGTACTCCTCATCGAGACCATTGACAATGAACGAGTTAAACTCGGAATCGGTGAGGGGCTGGCCGATGGAGGCCAACGTGTCGGCAAGGCCCTTGACCTTGTTGTAGAACTCGGTGGCCGTAGAATCCAGCTTTTGACACTCACCAAGCTGGCGACGAAGCGCGGAGACACGGGCCTGCGACTGCGCTGCAAACGAGCGCTCGAGGATGGTCCATGCCTCATGAGAAGTCTTGGCGAAGACAACAAGTCCGGCAACCGCCGGAGTGAGCGACCCCTGAATGGAGGAGAGGTTCGCCTGGTCCTGCCCTGTCCAAACACGGTGCGCCGGATTGTAGACCGGGCCGTGCACGCTATCCACCAGCGCAGGGGGACAGGGGAGAGAACCGTCGACGTAGCCCAGGAGATAATGACTCCCGAGAAGCGGAAGAACCTGCGCACGCCAGAAGATGTAGTTGTCTGCGGACAGCTTGATGGTGATGAGGTTCCCAAAGTGAAACGGCGGCGGCGGCGAGGAGCCCGCGGAGTAGACTGCCGGAGGCGGATACACCGTAGAGGCAGAGGCTGCGGTTGCAGCCACCGTCGCGACCGCAGGAACAGATGACGAAGAGGCCGAGCCCGCAGCAGCAAACCCCGCCATCATGGCCGACGGGGGCGCCACCAGGGTGAGGCCCGAGCCCCCACCAGTCGAGGCCATCGGCGGCTGGCCCCCAGACGGGGCGAGCGGGACGTCGCTGCGGGAAGCGGGCGAGGGAGACGGGGCGATCGGCGGCTGGCCCCCAATCGGGGCGAGCGGCGCGTCGCTGCGAGTCTCGGACGAGGGAGCGCCCGCGGTAGACGGCACGATCGGGAGCCCCGGAGACGAGGAGAAAAAGGACCCGAGGCTCCTCGTCTCGATCGGGGCGGTGGAGACCGCAGAGGCGTCGATGGGTCGGGACAGGAGGGCCGCGAGAGAGGCCGGCAAGAAGCTAGCCATGGTGGAGCCGGAGGCGGCGGAGCCTGACATAGCTGGGGCAGCGGCGGCGCGATCTCAGGGACGGCGGCGGCGGCGCACAGGCAGAGGGCGGCGGGGTTTAGGGTTTGGGCGGAAGCGTGTTGACCTAGCGTGATACCATGTAAGACAATAGAGTTGGGGAACCGGCTCAACCCTCTAGGGGTGGCCTATCTCACATATATATAACAAACGGGTACAAGTTACATCATACGTATATGTACGTATACAACTACAGACACTATACAGTCTAACACTTGGACATACCGACGACGGGTGTACATTGCGCCATGGAGGATCAAGCATGACAACGGCGAACACCGGAGGAGAGCAACGAGGAGCTCCGGCGGGCGCAGGCCAAGGCGTCGGTCGACCGGTACCTGCACTACTACGAGCGCTGGGGCGCGCACGAGCGGTCCCGGCAAAAGGCGCTCGAGGACACGGCGGCGCTCGGCAAGGACGGCGCGCAGAGGGGGGCCGTGGCCGCCGCCTTCGGGGTGGTGGAGACGGAGCTCGACTTCCTGGAGGAGGCGTACCGGCAGGTGGCCGAGTGCCGGCGGATGCTGCGGTGGACGTACGCCTTCGGCTACTACCTGGACGACCCGGCCAAGCGCGACCTGTTCGAGGACCTGCAGAGCCAGGCCGACAAGTCGCTGGAGCGCCTGCACGAGTGCGCCGAGAAGGACAGGGCGAAGCTCGTCGCCGAGGCGGGCGGCGAGCACGGCGCGGTCGCCGACAAGTACCTGGAGTTCAGGCCCAAGCTGTCGAGCCTGACGACCGTGGCGAGGAACCACTTCGAGAACATGGCCAGGGCGTTCCGGGACGGCCTGGCCGAGGTCGAGGTCGGCCCCGCCGTCGCCGCCCGCCGCGCTGCCGCCGCCCCTCCTCCACCACCGCCGGACGACGACGACGACGAAGACTTCTTCGAAAAGCTGCGGATGTAAATCAACCGTAGATTCATCAATACATGCTGCACACCTGTACAACGTAGTAATTGGCTTGGCTCAACCGATCATATTGGCTAGGATTGTCAAGTGGGCGCAACTCTGCAAACAATGAGACCAGATTTACACTTGATCAAACTGCAATTGTCAACATTTTTGTACTATTATTTAATAATAGGTGTGCAGTGAAATGTTTATTTTTTTGCGATGGTGTATAGTGAAATGTTAATTTCTATGAGATCAAAAAAATATGTTCCCCAAAGAGCGTGGGAAAATTACCTTAGAGCATCTCCTGCCGATTTCAGACTTTGTGGCCACAAATAAAACTCTCGCTATAATTGATTTTTCATGTTTCTTCAACACTTGTGTGTACAGACATAGACATATCCATTTTAGCATCATCACAATAACTCATAGTATAATTTTGTCTCAAACACACATCATTCATCATTTATGAAATTCAGCTTGAGGCCATTTACTTCAAAGCTCAGATGTGGTTTCTCGATAGCTAGCAAATAGTCTCTTTGCAAAGACATTGAGGTAATTGTGAGACCCCGACAAACCAAAATAGGAATGTCCCATCCATATATCATTTGATGCCACACCTTCAAACTTTGCGAATTGCCCATGCCATGCTGCAGGGCTATTTTTCCACCTTCAATGCACGAGTCGGTGTTTGATGTTTCCACGCATACCAAGGAAACCATTTGATGCACCCATTTACAGAAGCCTTGCAGTGTCAGCTTCATTTGGTGGTGGAGATATCTCTCTCCAAAGATATCAATGACAACATTCACGAATTTCTTCAAACTTTTAATGATCGTTATCTCTACAATTTCAATCCAGTCATCAACAAAATCAGCTTGACAACCATATGCAAGCATGCGCACTGATGACACAACATTCTTCAAAGCATTATGACCAAGTTGACCAGCTGCATCCCTTTTCTGCATGAAGTACATACAATGAGCTTCCACGACATGAACAAACCCCTCAACATTTGTAACCTTCCCAGACAATTTTATGGCCAAACATTGGATTCTCTCCAAAATAACCCTACATAAGCTTATCACGCCCGACTTATTTATTCTAATGAACTACCACACGCCCGGGCACCGAGCCACGATGCTTCAACCTCTTATTTGACATCATATCCGCATACACCATCATTTCCATCTCAAAAAGCGTCGTCATCATCCTATGATGAGTTGTTGAAAAACAACTTAGAAAGCAAACTCATTTGCAAAAAGTATGTACGAACCATTACATTGTCAGCGAACTTTGCTCATTGCATAAAAAAAAGGTGAGGAATTTTGTCGAGCATCCTTTTGGCATCGTGCCCTCTAGTTGTTTCGGAGGTGAACTCCGACCTACACCAGTGTCGAGGGAAGAAGGAGCAGTGGCTAAACCTGGCGGTGGTGCGATTTTGCGGGCCCAATGGTGGTGTGGTACTCGTTAGCAATGAGGCTGCACGCCAGCCGAAGCAGGAGGTTGCATGTTCGGGGGACATGAGGTGGTGAAAAACCCAGCCTCTTGGCTCCCGCCAACTTGGATGAGAGTATAGGAGAAGTTGCATCTCTCCCTCTATGAAGGGTGAGTTGGGGGTGTTTTTAGTGATCACCAATTTTTTTTGGGGGAAAGCGGATCTCTTGGAGCACATTTTTTGATCCAATCACCCTATACCATAAAACAAAAAAAATGGGGGAGAGGGTGGGGGAAGGGATCCACAGGAGATGTTCTTATGACCGTTCCACAGTAATGCGTATGGAGCGAACCGCCTTGGGGTGATTAGTTAGTAGTGGGAAGGGAGAGGGAATATGAAGATGACAAGGGTTCACATGAAGTTTCTCCCATCCTTAGTAATTTGGTGCGACATCCCAACCTAATGGCCGAGGCACACACCGTCAACCATGTGAGAGGAACTCACTGAGTAAGAGCAAAGATTGAAGGCAGATAACTGTGTGGGTTGGGGCCCCTAAAGGTGGCAAAGTGAGATGTTTGAAAGGAGATGAAGAGGAAGGGTGATATGTTCAGTTAGTTTAAGAAGGTGTGTGAGAGGTTACCGTCAATAATAATGGTTTGTCGATCTGAAGTTTGTCATAGAGGAAAGTAGAGCAAGGCGTAGTGCCTGAAGAGATCTTGTTGGCAATGAAGGTGATAGTGAATTCTCCCATCATTAATGATTTGGGTGTGTGAGGAGAAGAAGTCGGAGCGTAAGAAGGAATACAAAGAGGACGTCTGTGAAGTCTACTTAACTTGAGAAGAAGCTGTGTCGAAGGATAGGGCATTAGTAAATTTTGCGCCCTAGCCTTGTCCAATGAGTCCGTGGAATGACGATGATGGTGGCAGCATGAAAACTCAGAGAAGTGGAGGAGAATGATTTAGGGCAAAGTAAGAAAGAAGGGCATGCTTCCCCGGCCCCAGTGTGAAGACATATGCCTTTGAATCCAACGTGAGAAAGACGAGTATCAACCGAGCAAGGATGCCAAAATAACAAAAATTTCACCCGATAGTCCAAACCGAATGTAGAGATTGGTCTCTGTAACGACCCGACGACATAAAACCCTTCATGAGAGGATGCTGTGAGGGCGCATGTAGTTAGCCGAGCATGTACTTGGAGAGGTATACAAAAAATATTTTGTGGTCGAGTAAAAAATTCATATTATTTTTATACTCCCTTCGTCCAAAGTACTCCATGTGAGTACTTGTCGGAGAAATGCATATCTAGAACTAAAATACGTCTAAATTTTTGGACGGAGGGAGTCTTGATATCATCAATTGTTATATTTATATTATGTAGAAAAATCATGTATTTTGGAATTTCAGTTCATCTGAGAGTTTTCTTTAGAGTACGCAATCGCGTACCTTAGCTTTATAGAAGGCAGAAATATGTACAAGCAGTCTTACAAAAAGGAGGCATATCCTAGCACACGACAGACCGTTGCCCGGGACCCCCAACTCCACTCCTAAACCTAAACTCTACTACTCACAGAAGATGCTGACTCCTCGGCCTCCTGCCAACATCCAAGTGCGTAAAATCTCGAAAATCTGCGAGGTGAAGTGTTGCACCGTATCAATTGAGGTCCGCGGGCCAAACACGATCCCATTCCTCAGCTTCCAGAGCTGCCAGGAGATCAACATGATCAACGAGTCAAACGCTTTCCTATGTACCGCAGGGATACGAGCGCGACAAGCCATCCACCAGGCCTCCAGGGTGTCCCTCGACGTAGGGATCAGCGAGGTATCCACTCTGGCCTGAAGAAAACACCTGTGCCACACTTGTCGAGCGAACACGCACTGGACAAGGATGTGGTCCACCGTATCTTCATCTTGAGCACAGATGAAGCATGGTGAGTGCTCCTCCTGTAGCCCATGTCTAAATCTGCGATCAGCTGTCCAGAGACGATAATGTGTTGCTAGCCACATGAACAGCTTGCACAAGAGAGGCGCCCAACACTTCCAGATCGCCTTTGCCGGGGCGAAACCGATACTCCCTTCCCACAACATCGCATAGGTGGATGCCGAGGAGTATACCCCAAGATTGTTCCACTTCCAAGTAGGAACATCTGAAAGTGTCGGATCAAGCTGAATGTTGATCATGATCTCCCATAATCGAACAATCTGCACCATGCCATCAGCCGATAACTCCCCACAAACATCATTGGCCCAACGATGGAGTTGCAAAGCCTCCGAAACCGTCCTCCGGCTGGCCACTTGTGTGCGCACCTGTGCACGGACCATGGGCGCCAGCTCAGCCACGGTGGATCCATTGAGCCACCTATCTTTCCAGAATAAAATGCTCTTTCCATCTTCAATGTTCCATTGCACAAGGCTAGTAAACACCGCTTGAGTCTGTTTATCCATCACGAGTGAGAGGCCTTGCCAAGGCCTCCCCTGATCCGTGCGTTTCAACCATTCCCAGCGCAATCTAAGAGCCAACCCCTGCCTGTTGAGGTCGATCACTCCGAGTCCTCCAAGTTGTTTGGGTCGGCAAACTTTCTGCCAAGCCACTAAACATTTGCCTCCATGGATTTGCTCCGAACCAGCCCAAAAGAAAGCTCGACATGAGTTCATCTGAGAGTTCAAAACTTGTTATTTTCAACCTTGAAGAAAACATATTTTTAGACAGTGCGGAGAGGGATGGGGGCTCTTTATGGCAGGAGGAGCTGACCGCTGAGTGTTCGAGTGGACCGGCCCCACCTGTCAGACGCCGGCGATCCGAACACCCCCCGATTCAACCTCCCATCACCCCTCCTCCTCCGCCCACCGCCGGCCCCAGCTCCGGCGATGGACGCGGCGGCGGCGGCTCCGGGCGCCGCGGCGGGAGGGCAGCAGCAGCAGCCCGCGCCTCCCCGGGCGGAGCGGCTCAACGCGGAGGTGCACACCCTGCTGAACCTGGAGGGCATGCGGGCGCGCGCGGTGGGGCTCTACAAGGCCATCTCCCGCATCCTCGAGGACTTCGACGCCATCGCCCGCGTCAACCCCAGCGGCTCCCCCAAGTGGTACGGGCTCACCCAATCCCTCCCCTCCCTCCATTGCTCGTCGCCGCCGCCGCCGCCGCCTGGAGTGAATCCCCGACCTAGGGTTTCGGTGGATCCTCCGGCCTGTGTGCGATAGTTATGCTACTGCTGCGCGATTGATTGGTTGCTGACTGGTATGGTATGGCGGCTGGCAGGCAGGACGTGCTCGGCCAGTTCTCCATGGTGAGCATGGAGCTCTTCAACATCGTCGAGGACATCAAGAAGGTGAACAAGGGGTTCGTCGTGTACCCCAGGAACGTCAACGCCGAGAACGCTGCAAGTAAGTGAGCTCCTCTGAATTTTTTAAATTATATATGTCCCATGTGATATATTTTCCTTTATGTGGCTAGTAAAATTGTTCTGGGATCATGATGGCCTATGAGCACGCATGATGTTTCGGTTGAATGGATTCAGAGATTTCAATTTCAATTAGGTGTGAAAATAACCCATCTGATACGAAGAACCCTGTCCAGTTTCATAGACAGGTGTTGCTGTTCTAATTTCTTTTAAGTGATAGATAAGTGTGATAGGGATCAGTAGCAAATCAACTACCAAAATGCTGTTTCAGGATTTCTCTAGATTGTTGTGATGTGCTGCAATTTAGTGGTCCCATGTTGCTTTTGTCAATGCATACGATTATTCTTCGTTTGCTACTAGTATCACATCATGTTTCCTGCTTGACCTGCGTGTGTATTGCAGTACTGCCTGTAATGCTGTCGTCAAAGCTCTTGCCGGAGATGGAAGTCGAGGAAACTACAAAGAGGGAACAGTTGTTGTCTGGAATAACGAATCTGCCCGTGCCTTCTCAAATGGAAAAGTTAAAGGTGCTTGATGCGGAAAATGCAAACCTGTATCACACTGTTATTGATTGATCTGTTGGTTGTCTGATAAATAAAATTTGATTTGCTGCCTTTTCAGGCTCGGATAGACATGATTGCGAATGCGTGTGAAACTGCTGAGAGAGTAATCGCTGAGTGCCGTAAGACTCATGGTCTAGGAACCCGTCAGGGGGCAAATCTTGGTCCAATGTTGGATAAGGCACAAGCTGCAAAGATACAGGAGCAGGAAAATCTACTTAGAGCGGCAGTAAATTATGGTGAAGGTGAAAACACATTGATGCCTTTTGGACTTCTAAATTAAATAACTCATGTACGTCTCTTATTTGTGTTATGGACCCTCAATGCTGAAATAGCCTGATTCTCAGGATTGCGGGTATCGGGAGACCAAAGGCAGATGCATTCATCTCTTCCTAGCCATCTAATTGAAGTACTTGCTACTGGAGACGGGGCTCATAATTTTGGTGATAATTCTGGTAAGATTAGATCGTGTGATATTTCCACATTTTGTCATGCTCTATTAGGATTTTTTATGCCATGGTTAGCTGACATCAAGTGCATCATAACCTTTTGCGTTTAAAGCGTGTGTCAGAAAACACTCCAGTATCAGCATCTAACAGCTATTTATATTTGCAGGTGCCTATCCCAAAAATACACCAGCATTTTCACCTAATAATGTCAACGCCCAGGGAAATCCAATGCAGGTTTGTGTAGCATCAGTATTAGCACTCATAGAAGTCGTGTACATATTAAAATTGGAATCCATCTGATTGCTCATAGTTCCTTTTTTGTTGCATGCCATTAATGTTCCCCGCGAGGTGTTGTTTTCCTGTTTACTGGTTGGTCATATGATGTCAGTCCCTGTTATTGTGAACTGTATTAAGTGTTGGTTTGAGTACCTTCTGTTGCTTTTATTTGAGGATTGATGATAGCAATCACTAGCCTGAATTCAATGAAACGTTTGATCCTTTTATCTTAGTCATCGGATGTGTTAACGCTTCATGCAGGCATCTGGAGGACAATTACTTGGCAGATCTGCTCCATCGCCTGGAACTGCCGGAACCCCTAATTTTGAAAATGTGTCTACTCCTCCAATGCCATATGCTAACTCCCCTAGGTCAGGCACCAATATGATGAATACCCCTTCACCACAGCAACATCTGACACCACAGCAGCAGAGGCAAAAGCTGATGCAAGCATCTCAGCAACAGCAGCAGCAGCTGAGGCCATCAGCTGCTGGGATGCTAGCACAGGTAAGGTAACTTTCCTTTTCAGTTTTAAAGAGGTTTTGTTGCGCTTCTGGCATTGGCAACAATGTTATCGGTTTCCTGAGCTTATTTCTTATGATTTTGTAGTGCTGTCTTGCAAAAATTCTACACTATTTATCCCAACATGGTACTTTTTGGTGCTCACTAAATCTACAATTTTCGGTGCTCACTAAATCTACAATTTTCTTGGTAGAGCTCGGTTCCTCAGTTACAAGATCTACAGGGACAAGCTCAACAAAAAGTACAGGCAATTTTACCATTGACCACTTCTATATTTTCTAGACATGGAAATATAATAGTTTTTAGTTTCACAAAGCTCATAACTTGCTGTTGAAAACCTTTTGTAGGTCGCTGGCCAACAGCAAATGCAGTACAGCCAAGCACAAGCCTTGTCACAGTTTCAGAATAGGCAGATGCAGGCTGCACGCATGCAGCCAGGCATGTCTCAGAGCCAACTGAACCAAGGAAATCAGTTGAGAAGCCATTTGGGCCAGTTCACTGGAGCTGCAAACAGTGCAATGTTTACTGCTGCACAGGCATCTTCAAACTCACAAATGGTTAGAGAACACCTTTCTTTTTATTAAGGCATGCAAAAATTATAAGGTTGTTGTTTGAGAAGGATAATTATACTCTCTATGGACGTACTCATGTACATTCATGAGCTCATGAAGAAAGATTCGAGTTTGTTCAGTTGTCAGGTTTTCTTCTGGATATTTTGAACATATTCCTGTGTTGATTGAACTGCCTTTTTTGTGTGCATTTTAGATGGCAAACATACCTGGGACTATGCAAACAATGCAGTCACAGTCAATGATGCCACAAATGCAGGTAAATGCCTTTCTTGTTTGTTATCACCAAGTCACATTGGTTGCAGATGTTTTTGTGAAACACAGTAGTGCACTGCATTTATAATTCTCCATTTTTTTCTGCTGTGACTTATTCTTTGCACATATACTATATCATTTCTTGCATTATAAATTCTAATGTTGTTTTCTTATGATTGTTCAGCAGTTTGGTTTGACTGGTGGGCATCCTCAGAGGAGTCATCAAATGATGACCGACCAAAGTATGTACCGTTCATCCTCTTTTAGGCTTTCGTCATTATTAATAAATTAAGGAAATGCGTAATTTTCTGTACAGCTATATAGTGTACTTGTGTCATCCTGCTTGGACTACTGCTAGGAAAAATAGCTGGTGTGATATAGTCACAGTTCAGAAGAAAACATACATTAATTAATTATTCTTCATTTAAATTTGGAGCATAATTCAGCATGTATTTACAAAACGGTTGTCCTGAGGAAAAGTTAGATGCACTGGTTTTTGATGCACTGCTATTGCAGATATATTTGGTTTTCTTCTGTGCAGGTATCTAGCTCTGTAGTTGTTTGAGATAGTGTGCAGGCGAAAAGCTTTTAGTCACATGATTCATAACTGTGCGCTTTGTGTCGTTTCTGTGTCATTTTAGTTTGCGATGAAATCCTCCTTGATCCTCCGTAGCGCAGTTTAATTCTAAATATACTTTCTCAGCAATTAATTCTCCTTTATCGCTTGCTGCAGTGTACGGAATGGGAGGCGCAAATACCACGAGCATGATGGGAATGCAAATGCAGCAGCAGCAGCAGCAGCAGCAGCAGCAGCAACAGCAGCAGCAGCAGCAGCAGCAGCAGCAGCAAGGGCTATATGGGAACATGCAAGGAGGCGGTCAGAGCTTGCAGCAGCAGGGCATGGTGGGCCTTCAGAACCAGCAGCAAAACCAAATGCAGAACCAGATGCAAAACCAGATGCAAAACCAGCTGCAGAATCAGATGCCGAACCCGAACTTCTCCCAGCAGAGGCAGCAAAACCAGCAATGATTCGTTCAAGCGGGCTGACTAACCGTGTGTTTCCAAGGCGAGGCATGGTGTTCCTGGCCAGAGTCGAGGCAGTATTTTTGGCTGGACGATGTTACTCCTGACGCCGCATCGTTGCGTCTTCCCTGTGTGCAGTAATGGCACGGGCTACCGACGATCTACCATTGGTTTTGCTTGCGTCCAGTGGCTGTGCACTGTGCAAGTGGTCACGATTGTTCGCCACCGTTGTAAATCGGCGTTAGATGCATCAGCTAGAGTAGCCCGCGGGCTGGAATTCGTTGCAAACTATGACGTGCTCGGATATGTATGTACTGCACTGCAACTTATGATGCGTGCTCGGATAGGCGCATTCTTCAGTCTAAAATACAGTATAACCTTAAGTCCTGAATTCTGATCCAGGACAATTCTTAATTTCAGATGGTTGCTGTTAAATAGCTGGGATTTGTTTTCTTTGTAATCATGCAAGAGCTGGTGATATGTTGATTGGTGTACATCTAATGACTTCTTGGTATCTGAATACTGTCGGCCCGAGTCTTCCTTCGCATCCCATGTAGAAAAACAGTACAAGCTGTAGAGATGAACCAACAGCTGTACACAATTATGCAGCAACAGATCAGATCAGATCAGATCAGAGTCGAACGGTGGACTGGTAATACAGACACAGAGAAGGAAAAGAAGCAATAGTTTTGCAGGTTATTCTTTTATTTTTTTGCGGGGAGTTTAGCAGGTTACTCTCTGCCATCGTAGTTGAAACTTGAAACAACATAGTATCACCCAACAGACTGCCAGGCATCAAACTGGACTAGTGCTTTTCTCGGATAATTATTATTCAGCCGGAAGTATATCTTGACGCCGAGATGCATATGCGCGGGCAGCAGCAGCTTCATGAGGCCGTGGATCCTGTTCGCTCCGAGATGTCGACCGACAGATCACAAATTCACATAGTTATTATGATATCTCCAACTTGGAACAGCGACAAATGGAACACCACAATGTATGAACTACAAAAGGCTTCCACAAATAAGCAAATGCAGAGTAGAGAAACATCAATTTTCAGAAGAGGGCTTCGCAGTGCTGACCCGAGCTCCCCTCCGTGGTGCCCAAACTCTTGGCGTGTAGGTACCCTCATCACCTACTGGCCGAGGAGACGCAGAGCATCTCCACCCACACGCCCTCAATCACCTTCCATGGACTGTCTTGTCATCCTTGAGGATCTACCGTGGTGAGGAGATCTTCCACACCAGGCAGCACACCCACGGCCTTCACCAGAGGCGTCGTGAATACACCGAGCAGCGGTACATCGGTGATCTGCTGTTGCGCCCATGTAGTAGAAGCAGAAATCCATGGTGGTGTGCCAGAGAAGAACACTCATCGAATGGCCTCCTTAAGCTGCAACCTAGAACTTCCAGTAACTGCCGGGGTCCTTGATTTGATCTTCCCACCCAGCTCTGTAATGGCAAAGGATGAGTTGCAGGGCTTCATGGACCAAATTTGACCAATGCAATTGAAGAAAATCAAGATGCACAGCTTCCTTATCGCGGGCAAAGAATCCCATCAGATAAACAGGCCAAATACACTCTCAGGCAGCAGGCTTCCGGCATGGCCGATCGATTCCAGCCAGAAGCTAGTTCACCCAACGGACTAGGAATTGGCCAAGGAAGCTGGTATGGCCAAAAAAAATAAAAAATAAAGACAACACGCAGGCAATTAACTAGTACATCAAAAGATTAAAAAAAAAAATCCTCATGCAATTGTCATCCGCATTTGGTGCTCGAGATTTGCAAATGGATTGATGCTATAGATAATAAAAGTATTTTCAGAGTAAACAAATACAGTATATAATTAAAATAAAAACTATAGTACTAAAAAAAATACATGGAGAGAGGCATGTGATGAAAAATATACGCCTGTGTGCTCGGCAAGAAAAACAAACAGTTCAGCTTGCTACAACAAATGTTTATTTTTCAGAAAGGAGGTATCGTCTCGGCCTCTGCATCATATGATGCACACACCCATTCACTACCAAAAATATACGTACAGAATTCCTTAATTTTTTAGTCATTCCCTTGGATAATCTTACATTATTATCACGATGTTTCGGTAATTTTTTTTCTACTCCCTCCGTTCCTAAATGTAAGTCTTTTAAGAGATTTCAATGCAGACTACATACGAGCAAAATGAATGAATAAACACTCTAAAATATGTCTATATACATCCGTATGTAGTTCCTATTGAAATCTCTAAAAAGACTTATATTTAGGAACGGAGGGAGTACATGATTTCTGAGAACATTTGCACCATCCAAGCCATAGCTGATTTCTCAAGCAATTATTCATAAAAAATCCACCCGTTGCCGTGAACAAAGTTGTCCGACATGAAAGAGAAAATACGTATATGGACACACACACATACACCACACACGCATTCTAAGACAATTGTGGCACACATGCTGGGAAATCCCAAACCCTGGTCAACAAAAGAAAGTTTGTGCTACGCTTCTCGTTTCTTCAGCTTCATCATGAGCCCATTTTTCATCTGCAGTAAACAAGATAGCTTGGGTTGGATGCTCTGGCTTTCCACCAGCTCCAGGTCAAAGTTCCACACGACTGCGGCAATGATGGTCTTCATCTGCACAACTGCGATTTCCTTGCCTGGGCACATCCTTGGGCCCGAGTTGAAGGCCAGGAACTTGTTAGATGGCACGTACTTGATCTTGTTGCCATCCTCCAAGAGCCATCTGTTTGGGTTAAAGTCAAGGCAGTCTTTACCCCACAAGCTCTCCATTCTTCCCATGGAGTAGAGAGAGATGTAGATGGCATCACCGGCGTACACCTCATGTCCACTTGGCATGGTATCATCGGTAACCACCGTCTTGCGCTCCATATGCGCTGGTGGGTATAGCCTGAGAGTCTCGTACAAGGTGGCTCTCAGATAGACCAGAGATTTGGTCTCCTCCGGCTCAAAGATGACCGTGGCACCCATGCCGCGGGCTACTTTGTGCGATGCAATAGGTGAGAGTTCATTACGGATGATTGACACGACATTAGGGTTCTGGGCGAGGCTGTAGAATATCCATGGCAGAGTTGTGCCGATTGTGTCCCTCCCAGCGAGCATGAAGCTAATGAGTGTTCCACAGAGCAAGTCATCGTCAGCGTAGTCTGGGTCATTGATGTAGAGAGATAAAATATCCCCCACAACCTCTTCATCCTCATCTTGGCCTCCGTTGGTCTTCCTCCTCTCCATCGTATCCACGACAAACCTGCGGAGCACTCTGTTTGCTTCGTGGAGCCTTCTCTCGGGACCAATATTTAGCCACCTCAATGTCTTCCACAAAGAGGCCGGCATGGTGTGTCGGAGAAACCCCACCTCCATGACCGTGTCCATGGCAAGGGAGGCGTCAATCGGAGGCATGTCCAAGGACAGGAAGCCAGGGTCAACGCTAAAGACTGTCATGGCGGTGATGTCAAACATTAACCTTGCCATTACTTCTTGCATGTCGAACGAAGTGCTAGTGCTCGCCATGCGGGCAAGCAACGGGAGGAGGTGGTTCTTCACCTTGTCATGGCAATGAGCTGCCACACGGTCAGCAAACCGTGGGCTGCTGATCACGCCCACGAACTTCATGCGGCGCAAGCGCCACAGCTCGCCATCGATGGTGAAGAAGCCACCAGCCATGACGTCGAATATGGCGGCGAATTCGGCGCCCTTGGGGAAGTTGGAGTAGTTGGTCGTGAAGATGTGCTGGATGTTGGCAGGGTCGCAGGTGATGAAGAACCGCATCCCGGCCCCAGGCGGGCCGTCCCCATTGAAGTTGAGGCCTGATCCGGCGAGGAGCGCATAGCTGTACTCATGGAAGTTGTAGATGTTGGCCACGAGACCAGGGAGCATGCCTAGTATTGGCCATTTTGTGGGGGGCACTGCTGCTGCTGGGTCATTTGATCTACTACGAGTACAAGACCACATGTACAAGTAAAGACCTAGGGGAACAAGTAGCACAAGTGCTGTGGAGATGAGTGACATTATTATCGCTAGTGCGGTGTGGGGAGGACTACTTACTTGGATGTAAGGTGCAAATGCAATGGACATGGCGATGGCTTCATTTATATATAGACAAGTTGTTCCCTCTGAGTCCATTGGTACAATACTAGCAGTGGCCACTGCACAATTTTTTTTTTTGCGGGTCACTACACATACGTTTTGGTGCACGATATAGCATGCGTTCTGTGCACGAATATCATGCGTTCTGTATCGTCATGAAATAGTATAAAACTTATAAGTATATACCTCAATTAATCGATGCGATATGAACAAGGTATTTAAAAATCGTCATGCGTATGGTACCTCCATTATTTTCGGGCTGCTGCTGCACTGGAGTAGTGGACAACAATGTATGAACGTTGCTGCTGGAACAGACGACAGACCACGGCATGCTCATCGTGTTCAGGAGACTCGTGCACTGGGCGGGCATCCAGCTCAACTCTGAAGCGGAAAAACCATGGCCATCCCTTGCCTGTGATTGAGGGCCGACCTGACATATATGTATGAAACCTGATACCATTATTTGTATTTCAACAGACAATAGCAGATTGAATGAATGAAAAAAGCCGATGGTTCCACTAAAATGCAGACAAAAAACAAAGCTAGCATCGTTTCCTTTGCAAAAAACTCAAAACTAAAAATAGATGTTGGTCCGATCGACTAACCAGATGCAGAATCCCAACTTCAACCCCAGGCTCTGGCAGAGGAAGCAAAGTAATGATTTGAATCAAGTAGGTAGCTACGTCCATCCTGCTAGATCGAGGAGCAGATCCAGCCATCTGTAAACTGAAAATATACAAGCAAAATTTGTGTTCAGGCTATCTTTTAAGCCCAACAGATGCACAAAATGCATGTACATGCATACCTGAGCACTTACCATAGGCCAGGATATACGCTAGCCTGCAAGTCACCACCAATTATGCATCTATTACAGTTTACAGAAGAAGAAAAAAAATATCATGGTCAGTAGGTGACTGTCAACAGTTCTGCGCAAAAGCTCAGCACAACTATCTGATGCAGAGAATCCCCAAACATGGCATCACTGAACACTCTGTTTTCAGTTAGAGCGACATTGCAATAGTAGTTACAGACATTCTTATATTTGGGCAGTAATATATCAACAGGGCAATCAAATGCCCCACACCATCCTTACACACATTGTAACAAGAAATGTATCCCCACAAAAAAGGAACAAAAGAGAAAAGTACAGACATTGCGTGGCTCTCACGTCTCAAGCTTATTCAGACTTACAGACACTAGGAAACATACATACATCACAGTGAAACATAATGGCAAATCTTCCACAGATAAAGCAAATAAGCACCGATTAAGATGGAAATACAGGGGAGAAATCGACTCCATATGTAAGCATCGTTTGTCAAACATTGTCTTCTCCCATGGCGGTGCTGACCTGGGAAGTCAATGGAGCAGAGCAGGCATTTCCTTGTCCGCTTCGAAGCTCCGTCCTCAGCAGTCTCTCTGGCAAGGTCTCCATTCCCATGTTGGACAGAAGGAGCCAGACATAGGTCAGTAACTCCCCACAGGTCTTAACTTGATTTGCATCGAATGACCTAGTTGCATCGAATATGGCTCATGTACCTAGGCAGCAACGCTCTAGCTGTATTTACAGAAGCACGTCTTAACTTGATTTGCATCGAATGACCTAGTTTTCTATGTTTTTCACATGTGCATACCGATTGAAAGTAGGCGCGCTGGGCAGGGCTTGGTCAGATTTTACATGCTTTGGACAAAAACACAGCTGGACTGTTGCTTAAACTCTTACGTGAATCCCATTCCCACAATATGTTGAAGGTAGGCAAGGGTGGATGCAGCTCTTACTAGTTACCAATACCACCCTACCTCTTCTCTTCTTCTTCTTCTCGGATCACAACCCCATAACCAAAAACACAACTTGGTCAACTTTAATTCAACAGAAAATGCCAAGGAAAAGGATCACAATCCAATCTACTCCAGCCATCCCTACCATGGGAATGCACCGTCATCCAGCGTCCACTACGCCTACGAGTCGGGATCAGCATGGCAATGCTGAGGCGCTAATTAAACCCGGCATGGTTCGCTCACACATACATACGGCGAGCTCACACACACACGCACACTAACTTGATTTTGTGTGTAAAAAGTAACACTAAAACAAAGGGCAGGTTTGGGTTAACAATGTTTGCATTGAGGGAGCACGGACAGAGTACCCGCAAAACACAGCGGAGCCGCGCAAGCGTGAGGGGGCGTCCGCGCTCGGTCAGTCAATGGTCACTGGGTTGCTACTCCAGCTAGAAACGGATGGGAATAAACACAAGCACCTGGCGTGCAAGCAGGCGGGCAGAAGCTGACCTGGTGGCACTTCCAATGGACGAAGGAGAGGTCGCCGGCCATGCCGCGGGCGCAGTTTACTCGGCCATACGTCGATGAGGCCAGCTGCACGGTACCACAAGCCGCCGCCGCCGCCTTGAGTTTCGCGCCATCCGGCTGGCGCGCCGGGGCATCCGGTTCTGATTCAACCCGGCAATCCGACCCATGGGTTCACCCGCCCATGGGCACCCGACCCGAATGGGTAGGGTATGGGTTGTCGACCTCACCCATGGGTCTTACCCATGGGTAACCCGATTAGTCGTGGGTAGGGTATGGGTTCAAGTTTATGCCCGTGGGTTACCGGATGGGTCACCCGATTAATACTAATAATTAAATAATTAATTTATTCTCCATTATATCTGATGTTTTTAGTCGCGCCTCACTAGCAATGGTCATTAAAAAAGAACGAGGCACAACTACGGGAGCAAATCCATCACTAGGCCTCTTCTCACTTCTCATTCACACGCTTGGTATGGCCCAATTCTAGCTTCAGCCTGGCCCATGCAAGCAAAATCGATGGATGCAGGCTGCATTACACAGCGGCGCACATATGCATTAGTACCACCTCGCCTACGGGAGCGCATGGGAAGGGGAAGTTTGCCTATAAAAGAAAGATTATTGGATCGGTGCCTCGTCCACTCCATGCGATCTGCACAATGCAAATTGTACATCAACTAAGTAAACAAAATACGTATTGTCAGACCCGATGGGTGCCCGATAGGGTCGTGCTACCCGATGGATTCGGGCGTGGGTTTAAGTTCACACCCATGGGCAGGGTCGTGGGTGTGGGTATGACCCGATAGTCTGATCGGGCATGGGTCTGGTAGAGGTTCACCCGACCAAACCCGACCCGACTGCCAGGTTGAGTTCTGATGCTCGGGTGTTTGACTCATCGGGGGGAAGAGAGAGGGTTGTTGGGCTGATTGACTCATCAGTTCAAAGGGTTGTTGGGCTGCTGCTCGGATGGGCCTGCAGGCCGCCTTTGACGGCCCACTGAGCTGCTCGCCAAAGGTATGACTATCAACCCCTCAAAAAAAAAGGTATGACTATCACTCAATTTCTCAAAAAAAGAAGAAAAAACTATCGCACAAAATGACAAAATGCCTCAAAATGCTAAAATAGGAGTAAGAAGCATGCAGACATTGCATGCCTTTTTATTCAGGCGAAGAACAAAAACACTAGAGAACCACATGGACAAACACCACATGCAAACATGACAGATCTTCCAAAGATAAGCAAAAGCAAACAACAGAAAACACGGGAAAGACAATGTCAAACATGACAGATCCACCATTGAAGCACCATCACCATTGCTACTGGCAGGACCACCACTACTGTTGCGAGCACCCCCGCTCCCACCGTTGCGTTGCAAGTACGGCCAGAGCCGTCGTTGCAAAGCCATGGCGATGCTGCAAGGGGGTACCACCGCGAGAGGTCGCTAATGTGCTGCCAACTGCGTGGCGCAACGACGAGTGGCGAGGATGTTGCCAGTGGCGGGCTCATGGCGGCAGAGTCGCTGTTGTGAAGCGTGAGGTGATGCTGCGACCTGCTGTGGTGCAGGCTGGGGAGCCATACCACTCGCCGAGTCGGGGGTGCGTGCTGAATAATTGTCAAGCACGAGACGAGTGCAACAACGATCCCACCAATGTTGCAGGAAGGTTCGCCAGCGCTACAAGGACTGGCCGATGCGAGGGAGCCCAACTGCCGGTGCTCAGTGTTGCATGTCGATGATGTTGCAACCGCTACTGCTGCGAGCGGTGCGTGGTCGTCGACATCCATTGCAAGTGGCCGCTACAAGACATGTCGTGGGGACGACGAAAAAGTGTTGCTAGCCGACGCTGTTGTGAATCGTGAACCATCGCGGGGGGACTCACAGATCTGCCGAGGGATGCTTTTCAACATGGATCATGTTGCAATGAGGTTTGCAACATGGGTCGTGTTGCAATGGGACTTCCGGTACAGGTTGTGTTGCAACGAGAGATGGACAGAGGTAGGGACGATCGCACGGTGGGCATCATAGGCATCGAATGGCTCGTGACCCAGTCGATCTTTTCCAAAGATCAGCCGACCGACGCATACCGCGAGCCCTTAAAGAAAATTGCTCGTGATAAAGGTGTGCCATGTTGAACATCTGTATTAGTCCCATGGACTGCATCAATCACCGCTAAATCTGGCCTTTGTCGTTCTAGGGACTGGTGTTAGCTGACACAAGTCACATTTTGCAAAAGGCTGACACAAGTCACATTTTGCATTTTTTCATTTTAGATAAAAGGCTGACATAAGTCACTTTTTTTTTGAAAAACCCCATCATGTATTAATTAACTTAAAATGTTTGTACAATCATTCATAACAAACTTTGCCACGCAGGGCGGAACGGAATGAAAAAGAAAACCATCAGATCTATTATCAAAACTAAACTTTGCAATCTCATGAGCCACCATATTAGCCCTCCTGTTGATCTTAGAAATCCGTAAATTCACCAACAACTTTGAGACATCTAAAGCTTCCTTCTTTAGATCAACAAGGGATGATCTGTCCACATAATCTCTTTTAAAAACGGAGGCCACGAAGGAACAATCAGTTTCTAAAATGACGGGCATGTCTAGAGTCATACCAATATATAGGCCGCACAGGGACACTCTAAGTTCTGCTTCCTCGATGCTATAGCAAGCACCAATATAATCCCAGGAGGAAAGGATCACTTGTCCACAGTGATTTCTAACAATCACTGTTAGACTTGTGTCGAATATTATTGTACAAGGTATGTTACAGTTGGACTCTGAGTAGTATTATGTTTAGATAGGATATGGAGTCGTGTCCTAGTAGGACACTTGTATCCTAGGCCTCTCATATATAGCAGGGGTAGACACATGATGTAACCTATGCCAACATAATAGCACAGGTACGCGGGGGAGCCGGCGGCGTGTGCTGGCGCCCGGGCGGCCGGGGTGCGGTATTGTGACGGTGTCATGGGGAGGAGCGCCCATAGTCATGCCCCGGGGATGTAGCCATAACGGTGAACCTCATTAACAAATATTGGTGTCGTGCCTCGTGTGATTGCTTGGTCCTCGGTAGATCAACGGAGCGCCTCGGGTTAATTCTAACAACCACCCCCACGCTCGCAGCTTCAATGGCCTCCACAAAATTTGCGTCTACATTAATCTTGTAGAAGTATGGGGTGGGTGGCCTCCAAGGAGTAACCTTCCTCTCAACGTTATTGGTTGGCTGAAGTTCCAGCTCCACTTGCTTCCCTTTACTGCATATCTCCACCTGCATTTTAGCATGACAAGACGAGAAAGATGCCCAATAATTTTTGACAAAACTCACCAAAGCTGAGATGGATTCCATTCCCCTACCAAAGATCAAATCATTCCTCAAGTGCCAAGCTCTCCAGAACATGAATATAGTTTGCTCGCGTACAAGAGAAGTTAACTGGTCCAATAAAATAAGGAACCAGTCCGGTCCAGAATATTTGAAGGTCTTCTCCACCGATAATTTCCATACTTCCTTCAATGCCATACGGAACGCACGTGCCTTGTGACAAACCACCAACGCGTGAAAAATACATTCATCGTCAATACCACATATTGAGCATGTACCTAGAGTAGCTTGATGATGTTTAACCCTATTGAGTTGAACCGCCAAACTATTAGAAGCAGCCCTCCAGGCAAAAATTCTAAGTTTCTGGGGGACATTAGCATTCCGAATAATATTCCAGAGCCTCCTATCCCCATTCATGGCATCACTGGAATTGCCAGAATTAATCCTCGGTTCCTTAAGATTCAGAGCCAGTCTATACGCACTCTTCACCGAGAACAAGCCACTTTTCTCGTGGTGCCAAGCAATAATATCTCCCTCGCCCACTCGAAGAATACACATCTTTAGGATCTACTCTGCATCATGAATATAAAACAGATGCCTTATCACGTTCTCATCCCAAATCCTAGATCCACTCAAAAATAACTCGGACACCCATTTGATCCTAGTTCTGTTCTTTTTTCCGCAAATTTGTAGACAGATTCCCTAGGGATCCAATTATCCCTCCAAATATTTATACTAGTATCATCGACCACTCTCCAAATAATGCCTTCTTTTAGCAATTCGAGGCCATGCATAATTCCTTGCCAAGTAAGGGATGTAGCTTGAGGGGATACTGATGTGGAGCATCCTACGATCATCCCCATGTACACTTCGACTACTCCCCAAGCCCCAAGAGGACATACGATGAGACCTCGACCATACGCCATTGGGCACAAGGTGAACTCACTCCTCTTCGAACCGTCACTTTCCACATGTGAGACATGGCTACTACCTCATGCATGGACCTTGCATATACTCAGGTACAACCGAGGCGACCATGGAGGATCCAAGGACCAAGGCCAAGCATGGAAGAGGAGAAGGAAGAAGAAGCAGGGACAAGCTTCTGGAAAGCCCAGAACTTCCGGCCTCTGCCCGAAACTTCCGACCCTCGGACCTTCTGGCCTTCCCGGAACCTCCGATCCCCGGAGTCCAAACCAGCCCCGAGCGTGCCAACTCTCTGGATAGCCCGGAACCCGGCCGGAACCTGCCCGGAACTTCTGGCCCCGCCCAGAACTTCCGGCCTGCCTGCGTGCAAAGACTCGAGCCGAAGCCCATGTAACCCTTTCCCACTTACCCCTTCGTGGCTTAGACTATAAGTAGACCACCCCTCCTCCTAGTTAGGGTTAGCAAAGGATTAGCTCATTTGAGATAGAGCTTTGCTCATCCATACGGATCTCCTCCTCATGAGAGATCGCGGCCTCTTCGGAGAAGATCCACCTGGATTCAAGACCCCTTTACGGGAAGATCCCTCGTGGATTCAAGACCTCCTCTCAGAGATGAACTACCGCCACTTTATCGTCCTTTGTTGGATTCGGACCGTGTATCTCTTTGTGTTTCTTGGATCTAGCATATGCGTGACCGGATCTCATTGGTTGAGTGTTTTCTCTTGTGTTTTCCTCGTGTTCCCCTCGTTTCCTCTCTCGTGTTCTTTGTGTTCTTGGTAGGGTTCCTCTCCAAACGTGAAAGATCAGCCTCTAGGGTTCTACCCTACATCATCTTGGTATCATGAGCCACGTTGATCATGTTTTTGGAGCCCCTACCCTTTGTTTTCTAGCTTGATTTTGTTGATTTCGTCCTAAATTCGAAAATACCCACCAAAAATAGCCCCCTATTTTTTTTGTGATTTGTTGGTTTGGATGATGTTCTGTTGATTTTGATCCATGGATTCGCTGTGTTATGAGTGGATCTAGCATTCCCCATCTGTTCCCCCATTCTCATCCACGAAATCTCCCCAATTTTGACCCTAAAAATCGAGTTTTCCCGCCCCCGTTCTCAGATCTGGAATTTAGGGTTCGTCCCAGAAGAAATTCCACGACCCCCGGAACTTCTGGACTTCCGAGCTAAACAGAGAGTTTACCCAAAATCCCCGGCTCACCCGAGACTTTTTCCACGACCCCCAGAACTTCCGGAGCCCGGAACTTACGACCCTAACCCCGAAACTTCCGGCCTAACCAGAAACTTTCCTCGAAATTTCAGCATCAACCTTCTTCACCGTTTTCATCATAACTTTTTGCTCTGAACTCCTATTTGAGTGTTCTTTGGCTCGTTTTGAAGCTATCTACGTGCCCGAGGTCCTCACATTGGTTTTACCACCTTTTGACTCCATCAAATTTTTGGAACTTTGGCATCTTTGTCTAGGCCTTCCACCATATCATCCGCATTGCCACCACCGACTTTCGCAACCTACACCATTTTGATCCCTATAGCATTTGAGGTTGTTTGAGTAGTGACTCGGGTCTCCTAAGGTGTTTCGACTACTTTGGGACGGTTGCTTCTTCATCAACCACCACCATAACTTCCGCATAGGCTTGCCCACCATACACTTCCACCACCCCAACTTAACCCAATTTTGTTTGAGCTTGTTTGAGTTGTGGCTTGTGTCTCCTAAGGTGTTTCAGCTACTTAGGGACGACAACTTCAACTCCGACATGTGTATAGCCCATCATTCCACTTCCGCATTGCCAAGTGCACACTACCACCGCTTTCCGCTACCACCATTTGACATTTGCCTTTGGAGATTTTGAGTTCACGATTTTTCCGTTTCCTAAGGTGTTTCGGCTACTTAGGGACGAGTCTCCATCATCTTGGTTTCTACATCAAGAACACCGCCACTCATCATCACCACGGATGGTAACCTCCATATCATCTTGGTATCTTGGTATCCCTCCATTGTATATTCCCTTGCCATTGAATTGATAACCCCTAGCCTATTTTGCGTCACTTGCCTATCGAGACTAGCCATTTGAGTATTGTCGGCAACGTTACTTGTGCACATTAGTGGTGTACACCATCCATTGCATACATACCATATCACATTGGTATCATCTTGCCATCATAGTATATCTTGTGTCACAAGTTTGTTCCCGCATATATACAATTGCTATCTTGGTTTGTGCATTGTGCAAAAGTGGCCATAAAAAGGAAAGAATAAGCTTTTAAGCAAAGAAAAAGAGATAGCAAAGAATCTTGTAAGCAATAGCCATAGCATCATACCACATTGCATAAGATTGTCATATCCGATCATCTTGGATCAAACACCGGGAACCATACATATATAGCATACTTGGGATAGAAAGTTTATCCATTTTGCATCTTATAGGTTGTGCACAAGTGTCATATCCGCCTATAGAGCAATTGTGCTAGCGTCTCTCTTGAGTTGTGCAACACGAGCGTTTTCCGTGGATTCCACATTTTGTGCTCATTCCTTGGTTGCACGACCCCATTTATCTATCTGTGTGTGCGTTTTCGTGTGCCACATATTGCTATTGGTCTACTTGTTTCACTTGCGAATTTGTGAATCTTTTTCAACATTATTGACTCTTGCTAACATTTTGCATCAAATTTTTGTGCCACTATCCTCACCGAGCTCCACCATAAGCCTTATTTGTGTATGTGTGAGAAATTGACGAGAATCGGTACCAATTGTGCTATTTCCTTGTTACATCATTGAGTGATCATTGATCCATTTTCAACATCGGTCAAGGTACATTTGGTATAGTTCTCTCCTTTCTTCCACTCATATTTTCTCGAGTCTTGTGATGGATAGGCAAGGCATTTCATCTCCGGTCTTCCGCAACAACGATGACATGAACAACTACATCACCAAAGCGTCAATCTTCGATGTACAACGACAAATGCAAGGCGCACAATCAAGATTGCGAGAGCGCATCGACAACTTCGCCATCGACATACAACACTCCGAAGCAAGGAAAAGGGACCACATCGACAACAAGCTTTCCGCACAAAAGGAGGAGCAAGATGCAAGGATGGAGGAGATTCGAGCCTTGACCAAGTCTACTTCCCGTTCGTCATCCTCAAGGCGGCGACGTTCAAGTCACAAGTCTTCGGAGCACAAACATGATACAAGCGCAAGCCATCCACGTCCACATCTCCATGGAGACCACCATCATGTTCGTGATCCACATCGTCATGAAGGGCAAGTCACCTCCAAGCATCATGTGCACGACGACGAACGATATCTACTACGAGCTCAAGTACAACAACGACATCATCATCATGAAGATGCTCCACAAGCGCAAATGTACAAGTCCCAAGAAGCCCTACTTCACGCCAAGGCCAAGCTTCAAGAGCACAAAAGAAGACCGCGAGACGACCACCACCAAGACGGCGCTACGGCTACAACAACCACTTTGGCATCTTCGCCAAGTGCTATCAAGGCATCTTTGCCTTTCGACGTACGGCATCTTCACCTACTTCCCATGTGTACACCTACATCAACTTCATCAAGTCCAAGGCGACTACCTATGAGCGAGGGCGACACTTCCATCTTCGGAAGCCCCTCAAAGAAGATGGCCGAGCATGGGAAATTCCCTTCGGTCATGGAGACGAGCTACGAGGTGCCACATCATATGGGCCTCCTACAACAAGACGACGACAAGACGGTCGAGCAAGGGCCATCCCCTTCGACCACGGCGATGAGCACGAACCTCTTCAACAACATGAAGACGGCGCCCACATTGGACTCATACTCCAAGTCAAGCTACGCGACCGCACATGGAGACATTTGCACCTACATCTCTCCGACAACCACATATGTCAAGATGCCCCAAGTGCCATGTGAGGAGAGCCACCACCACATGAGTGACATGAGTGACTCCACTATTGTAACACCCCAGTTGTAACATGTCCCAATTTGGCAATATATCAACTTGACCTTCATCCATTTCTTGTGGGTTTTATCATGTTTGGCCTCATCTTGTTTGGTTATGTGGTTTACTCTTTTCATTGTCATGCTCACCTTACCATATTGCATTTGTGCCTCTTGTCATTTTGCATTCCATCCTCATCATGTGCATGTTGTGATCTCATACATGTTATGTTGTTGCATGTTCAATGCATAAATCTTGCATCATCACCAATTCTCCTTCCTTTCCTTTCTTTCTTTTTGCAAATGCACCTTTTACCTTCTCCTTAAATGTTCATATTCTCCCTATAAATCTTGCTCCATGTCATTTACCTCTCTGCCAAATATCACCTTATTTGAAGTTGTTTTGGTCAGGTTCAAAAATGACCCAAGTTTGAATTTTATTCAAACTTGTTTTATTTTTATACCTCTAAAAAAGCCCAATGCAATTTATTCAAATAGTGGATAATCCCAGGAGCTTGGGAATATTTTCATAATTTCCAAATGCCTCTCCTAGTCCACTGGCCTTTTTCATTTCTTCAGCTGGTTATTTAAATAATCAGAAACTGGAAGGAAATGAGAAGGGGGACTTTCCTCTCCTTACCTGGGCCTTCCCCTCACCTGCAGCCCAACAGAGCAGCACAGCCAGGCGCAGCCCAGCAGCCCATCCAGCCCACACGTATAGAGGCGTCGTCAACCTCCTGTACGACGCGCATCCAGCATGTCCACGTCGACAACCTCGTTGATTTGACGGCCCGAGAAGCTCCATAGACCCCTATAAAGTTGTCCCCGGTGCCCTAGGGTCTCCCCTCAACCGATCCCCCTCCTCTCCTTCCCTCGCCGCCGCCAGGTAAGCCAAGCCGCGCCTCGCCGTCGCCCTGCCCACCATGAACCGACCGAGCTTCGGCTCGAGCTCGGGATAGCCGTCGCCGGCGTGCACTCCGGCCACCTCCGCCTCGCCAATGTCGTACGTCTTCCTCCACGATGTCGACTACGTCCCCGCCGTCCTCTTCCTCGCCTGGGATCGCCAAGTTTGGCTACCTCCCCGTCGTCCTCGTCCTCCCCTGCTTGGCGGATAGCAGCCCCGCCAGGTTCAGAGCTCGTCCGCGTCGCCGCAGGCTCGACTCCGTCGCCGTATTCTTGTCCTTGGGTAAGGAGGTATACCCAACTTCCTCCCTGCTCCTTCCTGTCGTCAATAGATCACCGTAGGCGCTACTTCGATTCAATCTTTCCCGTACTCTCGGTGCTCCGACGATCTCTGTAGTTTTTAGTTGCGCATGTTTTGCTGCTGCACGTGCACACGCTCTCTCCCCTGTTCCCACGTGCTCGCGCTCGCTCGCTCGCCGCGCCCGTAGCCCCGCTTGCATCTGCACCCGCGCGCGCACCCTGCCTGCTCGCGTCGCTCGCTCGCTCGACGTTCTGTACTGCGCCCGAGGCAAGCACGAGCTCGTGCTCGGGCACCGCAAGCACACGCCTTCCACAGCCGCTCCGCGTGCACGCCTGGCCCCGCCTTCGAATTCCACACCCCCCGCCGGTGACCCTCTACTCGGGTGGTCGCCGTCGTGTTTGCTGGCAGCAGCGCCGTTCTCGCACCAGCAGCCCCCGCCTATCGTTAGGACAAGTAGCCCAACGACCGCTTCTTGTAACAACAGAAGCAGCAGCATAGCGGTTGTGGTCTTGCTGTTCCACCCAGGAGTGCAGGGTTCGAATCCCAGCCTCCACATTTTTATCTTCGGCCTTTTAATTTCTCTTGGGGCACTGACGTCTCGGCCCCACTGTCATACACACACCCGCATTGACCCACTGTCATACAAACACGCACACATCTCCCTCTTTTTTTTTGTATTTTGTTCTATTACCCCACGCTTTCCATTTCTGGAAAGTCCTCTCTTTCCATTTCAGGCAAATCCAAATCTGGACATTTCATTTCTGGAATACTGCCAATTCTGTCAATAGCCATTTTAGGCAGGTTTTAACTTAATGCACTTGTGTATGATTTTCTACAGAAACCCCAACATATTATATATGTTTTTGGGGTAGAAAAATCCCACCAATCCAGTGGTGGCATTAGTTTCTGCATTTGAGCAAGTTCACGGACTTGTCATTTTACATCATGATGTTGTCTTGTCATTTTTGTGTGGTTTATTTCAAGCATGCTATGAAGTTGTTTTGCACAAGGATAGCTTCATTTTCATGTCTACTTCATGCTAGTACTTGATCCATGCCATGACATGCCTGGTAGTGAGTTGATCAAGCCTGTAGAGGTGCCATGATGAATCTGTTTCTGCTATGTCTAGTATTTCCACTAAGTCTGTAGATACTGTTATCTTTTGCATTATTGCCATGCTATTTTAGTCATGCTCTAGTGGTTTATAGATTGAGCTCAGTGTTCATGTTTCGTAGAGCATCTCTTGTACATCACTGCTATGCATTCTGTTCATATATTTGGGTGCTATAGCTTGCTCATACTTTGCATCCAAGTGGCCATGTTGTTGTTTGCATCATATCTTGTCGTGCTTGTCATTTGCAAACCGTGCACCCAAATCCGGTGATCTCTATATCGATTCCAACCGAAATCATCTCATCTTTCTAGTGGCATACTTGGGTTGCCAAGTTGATGCCTTGTTCTTCATCTTTCCTTTCGAAGCACGCATATGCTTTGCATATCACATCTCGCATAGCATGACATGTATTGCATCATGTTGCTTGTGCATTGCACCGTGATTTATTGTGGTTCCTTTGCTTGTGTTCTTGCTTTGGGTAGAGCCGAGAGATGAGAACGCTTACGAGGAACCTGTTGAGTACGCTTACGAGGATCCAGCCTTCGACAACTCTGAGAACCTTGCAGGCAAGATGACCTTACCTTCGATATCACTTCTATCTCTGCTTGCTAGTACTCGCTCTATCGCTATGTTAGCTCTACCTGCCATTGTTTACCATGCCTACCTATTGCCATGATAAACCTCTAATCATCCTGTCCTAGCAACCGTTGATTGGCTATGTCACCGCTTTTGCTCAGCCCCTCTTATAGCATTGTTAGTTGCAGGTGAAGGTGAAGTTTGTTCCTGGTCAGAACATTGTTACTTTGGGATATCACAATATCTCCTGTTTAAATTAATGCACCTTATATATTTGGTAAAGGGTGGAAGGCTCGGCCTTATGCCTAGTGACTTTTCCACTCTTGCCACCCTAGTTCCGTATACCGGTGTTATGTTCCTTGATTTTGCGTTCCTTACACGGTTGGGTGATTTATGGGACCCCCTTAATAGTTCGCTTTGAATAAGACTCCTCCAGCAAGGCCCAACTTTGGTTTTACCATTTGCCACCTAAGCCCTTTCCCTTGGGTTTTCGCGAGCCCAAGGGTCATCTTTATTACCCCCCCGGGCCAGTGCTCCTCTGAGTGTTGGTCCAAACTAGAGCCCTTTGCAGCGCCACCTCGGGGAAACTTGAGGGCTGGTTTTAGTTGTACGGACTGCTCATCCGTTTGTGCCCTGAGAACGAGATATGTGCAGCTCCTATCGGGATTTGTCGGCACAGTCGGGTGGTCTTGCTGGACTTGTTTTACCATTGTCGAAATGTTTTGCGAACCGGGATTCCGAGACTGATCGGGTCTTCCCGGGAGAAGGTCTATTCCTTCGTTGACTGTGAGAGCTTGTGATGGGCTAAGTTGGGACACCCCTGCAGGGTATATATTCTTTCGAAAGCCGTGCCCGCGGTTATGAGGCAGATGGGAATTTGTTAATGTCCAGTTGTAGATAACTTGACACTTGACCCCTTTAAAATGCATCAACCGAGTGTGTAGCCATGATGGTCTCTTCTCGGCGGAGTCCGGGAAGTGAACACGGTTTGTGTTATGCTTGACGTAAGTAGTTTCAGGATCACTTCTTGATCACTTCTAGCTTCTCGACCGACGCGTTGCTTCTCTTCTCGCTCTCACTTGCGTATGTTAGCCACCATATTTGCTTAGTGCTTGCCGCAGCTCCACCATATTACACCTTTCCTACCTATGAGCTTAAATAGTCTTGATCTCGCGGGTGTGAGATTGCTGAGTCCCCGTGGCTCACAGATTCTACCAAAACAGATGCAGGTGCCGAGGATACTGGCGCAGATGGCGCAACTGAGCTGAAGTGGGAATTTGATGAGGCCCTTGGTCGTTACTATGTATCGTTTCCAGATGATCAGTAGAGGAGCCCAGTCGGGGCGATCGGGGATCTAGCATTTGGGGTTGTCTTCTTTTCATTTGAACTTGACCGTAGCCGGTCTATGAGTGTACTTTGAATGATGTATGATCTTAATTTATGTATTGTGTGAAGTGGCGATTGTAAGCCAACTCTCTTTATCCCATTCTTGTTCATTACATGGGATTGTGTGAAGATGACCCTTCTTGCGACAAAACCACCATGCGGTTATGCCTCTAAGTCGTGCTTCGACACGTGGGAGATATAGCCGCATCGTGGGTGTGACAACTATATATGACATTGAGAGCATTTCCTATGAGAGGATGAGTGTGACCACCACTATCCCCACACATGAGAGCATGCCACACATCATATGTGAGGATGAGAGCCATTTGAGTGACTCCACCAACCATATGAGTTGAAGCATCCTTAAGGGAGTGAGTGAGCCACAACACTTAGTGGGTGAGGTAGTTGAGATGGCATGTGAGGCCACTATGATTTCTAACGACTTAACCTCTACTCCTAGTGTGTTTTCTTCTTTGGTGCTAGGTCTCCTACATGACGACATGCCTACCCTCGACGAGTCCATCCCTCCAATGGGAAAACCGATGGCCATGGTGGACGATGATGCACCCCCACATGGTTCCATCAAGATGAAGATGACAACGAGTGGATCTTCAACACCTCACCTACAACAGATGAGCAGTGCTCCAAAGGTAACATATGTGATGGTGCTTCTCTTGCTCCAAAGGTAACAACTACGCACTTCTGTTGTACCTGACTCTCACACGGCTATGGGCTATTTACCACTTGTCACCTTATGCCCATACCATCCTGTTCACTTTGCATGTTATGCCTCTTTACATGATTTTGCCATGCAATTGTGACCCTTGCTTGCATCTACCCATGATTCACCATTATGCTACTTCTATGTGTATTTGCATACTTGGTGGAGATCCTTGTTGCTTTGTCCATGATTCTTTGTGCCCCGTGCTATTGATTCTTGTTGTGTTGGGAGAGTCATGATGTCCCATTGGTATTTACATATGGCCTCTCGCCAATACATTGATGATATTTTTCTCATATCTTACTTCCATGCTTGTGATTGTCATGTCCATTATTCATGCCCACTATTTGCACACATGACATGCTTGCCATGATTCCCTCTAGTATGTTGCATCTTCGCACTACTAGCTTGCTTGAGTTGATCGCTATGATTGCTTGCTATGTTGCATCACCCATGTTCCACTCTTACTCGCTTTCTTGGGTTGGTGACATATATGTTCATGCCTCCCACTTGATTTGTCTTGATCATTGTCTCTTGTGTCCATTAGTTGCCTCTTTCATATCCACTTGTATTGAGTGCAACCATACTATGCTTATTGATCTTGGAGACTTTGACACCTTACTTATGATGCATGCTTGTTTGATTGAGCCTAATGTATTTGGTTGTTCTCGCATCATATGCCTCCATACTATGAAATGATCCCTTGTCCTTTCTTATGTTGAGCATGATGCATACACTTGTTGGGTATCTCACCACACGAATGATGTGTTTTGCATTTCCGCTAACCTCTTGTTTTTTGAGTGTTTGCCATGTTCTTTCGTTTTGAAGGATTCACAAGGCATTACCGTCATGAGACATATTGGTTATGTGAAGGCATACAAGATGTGCAACTCCATCATCCTTGAGAAACTCCTAAAGGTGACCTCCTTCCCTTTGAGCCATCCTTAATTACGCATATTGGATGGGTCATTCTTTCATTGTTGTTTCCTTCTCCTTGTCTACATGATACATCTATTGGAGGGAGGACCGACATTGAAGATTGGCTCTATGGACCTTCACATTGAGGAGCGCTCGCACTTATTGGATGCACCTTCGGAACTCCACTCATGCCACGACATCGAGCATTGGTACACCAACACCTCCATATTTGTTGATTGTGCTCATAAATGTCATGCTCGATGGACATTTCATACTCACCACAAGTTTTCACCGTATGCATGGATTGACTCACATTATGCTTGTCTTGTTGCATCTATTTCCATGTCATCCATGATATATGAGCTTGTGCATTTCCTTAGCAAATTTGTTGTGATCTACCTTGATGGCATATTCATACATCATGATCATATTGCCCACCATCAATTGCATGATACCATACACATATTGAGCATCCATTGCCATATTCATGTTATTGATGAACCGTCTCTCTATGACATCATTTTGCACAATGATAGAATTTGTCGCTTTGTGCACCATGCTAATTACCCCATGAATGCTTTGCATATCAATCTATACCACCTTGATAAGCTTCATGCGCTTTGTCATGAACAATCTTGCCGAACGGACTCATACTTACTTAATGGACACTTTGTGTGCGCTAACCATTGTATTTCCGAGTGTCGCTTGTGTTTGCTTTTTTTGCATGTCTATCACTCCGGTGACACCTTGGAGTACTTGGATTGCGCCATGTCTTCCACTTCGTCCAACTACAAGTCCGTCCATGACAACCGTTTCCATGGTGATGAGGATCACAATCTGAGGTTGGATCTTTCCTGGGGGGGGGGGGAGATGATGCAGAGCATCCTACGATCATCCCCATGTACACTTCGGCTACTCCCCAAGCCCCAAGAGGACATACGATGAGACCTCGACCATACGCCATTGGGCACAAGGTGAACTCACTCCTTTTCGAACCGTCACTTTCCACATGTGAGACATGGCTACTACCTCATGCATGGACCTTGCATATACTCAGGTACATCCGAGACGACCATGGAGGATCCAAGGACCAAGGCCAAGCATGGAAGAGGAGAAGGAAGAAGAAGCAGGGACAAGCTTCTGGAAAGCCCGGAACTTCCGGCCCCCGGACCTTTCGGCCTGCCCGAAACCTCTGGCCCCCGGAGTCCAGACCAGCTCCGAGCGCGCCAACTCTCTGGATAGCCCGGAACCCGGCCAGAACCTACCCAGAACTTCCGGCCCCGCCCGAAACTTCGGCCTGCCTGCGAGCAAAGACTCGTGCCGAAGCCCATGTAACCCTTTCCCACTTACCCCTTCGTGGCTTAGACTATAAATAGACCACCCCTCCTCCTAGTTAGGGTTAGCAAAGGATTAGCTATTTGAGATAGAGCTTTGCTCATCCATACGGATCTCCTCCTCGTGAGAGACCGCGGCCTCTTCGAAGAAGATCCACCTGGATTCAAGACCCCTTTACGGGAAGATCCCTCGCGGATTCAAGACCTCCTCTCGGAGATGAACTACTGCCACTTGTATCGTCCTTTGTTGGATTCGGACTGTGTATCTCTTTGTGTTTCTTGGATCTAGCATATGTGTGACGGGATCTCGTTGGTTGAGTGTTTTCTTTTGTGTTTTCCTCGTGTTCCCCTCGTTTCCTCTCGTGTTCTTTGTGTTCTTGGTAGGATTCCTCTCCAAACGTGAAAGATCGGCCTCTAGGATTCTGTCCTACATCAGATACCGTATCAATAAGGTGCCCATGAGGATAATATTTAGCTTTCATCACCTTTGCACACAGAGAGTCCGGAAAAACCAATAGGCGCCAAGCTTATTTCGTCAGAAGCGCTTGATTAAAAATCCACATTTTGCAGTGCGGTCGTTCTAGGGACTGGTGTTAGCTGACACGATCGGTTAACTAGTATAGTAAAAGGAAATAAAAACTCCTTATGTATGACACCAAAGCATCCTCGTGGAGTTGTCAATTGCATTTGGTGCTTGAGATTTGCAAATTGATAGATGATGTGTGTGTGTGTATATATATAATAAAAGTATTTTAGGATTAAATAAACATATATTTAAGAGAAAAGTTAAATAATAATAAAAATATGGAGAGGGGCATGAGTTAGAAAAAGAAGGAGAAATGATAACTGGGGAACATTCCCTAGGAGGGAGGTCCAGGGAACGACCTCGTAGCCTTCTGATCGAGATCACACGGATGGTAATATTTTTTCTTTTAAATCGCTGACATTTTTTTGCGCTACATATGACCGTTTTCCCTTCCGATCATGGCAATTTATGTAAAGTTGCCATGGCAACTTTATTCGAAATCACATGACATTTTGAGTGTTCGCTGGGAAAACGCTCCCAGGGAACATTCCCCAGATATCGGTGTCTAGAAAACATACGCCTATGTACTCTCGGCAAGAAAAACAAACAGTTCAGCGTGCTACAACAAATATATTTTTTCGAAAAGGAGGGCATCGTTTTGGCCATGCGCATATCTATTCACTACCACAAATATATGTACTGAATTGCTTAATTTTCCGATCATTGCCTTGGGTAATCTTACATTATTTATCATGATGTTTCGGTACATGGTTTCTGAGAACATTTGCACTGCCCGAGCCATAATTGATTTCTCAGGTAATCATTTAAAAAAATCCACTTGTTGACGTGAATAAAGTTGTCTCACATAAAAGCACGCGCACACACACGCACACACACGCGCACACACACGCGCGTGCACATGCACGCACGCACGCGCGCGTACACACACACACACACTTTAAGACACGAGAGCATAGTGTTACGCTTCTCGTTTCTTCAGCTTCACTATGAGCCCATATTTCATCTGCAGTAAACAAGACAGCTTGGGCTGGATGCTCTGACCTTCCACCAGCTCCACATCAAAGTTCCACATGACTGTGGCGACGATGGTCTTCATCTGCATAACCGCAATTTCCTTGCCCATGCAAACCCTCGGGCCCGAGTTGAAGGCCAGGAACTTGTGAGAAGGTACGTTCTTGAGCTTGTTGTTGTCTTCCAAGAGCCATCTGTTTGGGTTGAAGTCGAGGCAGTCTTTACCCCACAAGCTCTCCATTCTTCCCATGGAGTAGAGAGAGATAAAGATGGCATCACCGGCGTGCACCTCATGGCCACTTGGCATGATATCATCAGTAACCACTGTCTTGCGCTCCGTATGCGCTGGTGGATATAGCCTGAGAGTCTCGTACAAGGTGGCTCTCAGATACACGAGAGATTTGGTGTCCTCCGGCTCAAAGACCATTGCACCCATACCGTTGGCTGCTTTGTGCGATGCAATAGGTGAGAGTTCCTTACGGATGATTGACACGATGTTAGGATTCTGGGCAAGGTTGTAGAATATCCATGGCAGGGTCGTGCCAATTGTGTCCCTCCCAGCGATCATGAAGTTAATGAGTGTCGCACGGAGCAAGTCATCATCAGCGAAGTCCGGGTCATTGATGTAGGAAGATAAAATATCACCTACAACCTCTTCATTCTCATTGTGGCCAACATTTTCTCCGTTCCTCTTCCTCCTCTCCATCGTATCCACAACAAACCTGTGGAGCACTTTCTTCGCTTCGAGGAGCTTTCTCTCAGGACCAATATTTAGCCACCTCATTGCCTTCCACAAAGAGGCTGGCATGGTGTGCCGGAGAAATCCCACCTCCATGACTGTGTCCATGGCAGTGGAGGCATCAATGGGAGGCATGTCCGAGGACAGGAAGCCAGGGTCCACGCCAAAGACTGCCATGGCGGTCATGTCAAACATTAACCTCACCATTAACTCTTGCATGTCGAACGAAGTGCCGGTAGTCGCCATGCGAGCAAGCAATGGGAGGAGGTGGTCCTTCACCTTGTCACAGCAATGGGCTGCCACACGATCAGTAAACCACGGGCTGCTGACCACGCCCGCAAATTTCACGCGCCGCCGACGGCACAGCTCGCCGTCGATAGTGAAGAGGCCACCAGCCATGATGTCGAAGATGGCGGCGAATTCCGCGCCCTTGGGGAAGTTGTGGTAGTTGGTCGTGAAGATGTGCTGGATGTTGGCAGGGTCGCAGGTGATGAAGAATCGCATCCCGGCTCCAGGTGGGCCGTCCCCATTGAAGTTGAGGCCTGATCCAGCGAGGACCACAGAGCTGTACTCATGGAAGTTGTACATGTTGGCCAAGAGAGAAGGGAGCATGCCTAGTATTGGCAATTTTGTGGGGAGCACTGCTTCTGCTGGGTTATTTGATCTTCTACGACTAGACCGCAGCAGGTACAAGTAAAGGCCTAGGGGAACAAGTAGCACAAGTGCTGTGGAGATGAGTGACATTATTATCACTAGCTAGTGTGTACATGGATGCTGTAAGGTGCAATGGACATGGCGATGGCTTCATTTATATATAGATAAGTTGTTCCTTGGTCTGAGTCCATTGGTACCAGATGCGTTGTGGTGCACGATATAGCATGCGTTCTGGTGCACGATATAGCATGCGTTCTGTGCACAAATATCATGCGTTCTGTATCGTATGAAATAGCATAAAACTTGTAAGTATATACCTCAGTTAATCGATGTGATATTAACAAAGGTATTTAAAATCGTCACGCGTATGGTACCTCAATTATTTTTGTTGTGCTGCTGCTGCTGCACTGGAGTAGTGGACAAAAACGTATGAATGTTGCTGCTGGAACAGACGACAGACCATGGCAAGCTCATCGTGTTCAGGAGACTTGTGCACTGAAGGGCATCCAGCTCAACTCTGAAGCTCGCAGCTGTGGATGAGGGGCGACCTGACATATATGTATGAAACCTGGTACCGTTATTTGTATTTCACCAGATAATAGTAGAATTTATGAATAAAGCCGATAGTACCACTAAAATGAATGAATAAAGCCGATAGTACCACTAAAATGTAAACAAAAACCAAAGCTAGCTTCGTTTTCTTTGCAAAAACTCAAAACCAAAGCTAGAAGAAGAAAAATCATGGTTAGTAGGTCACCACCAACAGTTCTGCGCAAAAGCTCAGCACAACTATCTGATGCACAGAACCCCCAAACCTGGCATAACTGAACGCTCTGTTTTCAGATAGAGCGACATTGCAATAGCAGTTACAGACATTCTTATATTTGGGTAATCTGGAGATACCACGACCATGGGAACGTGACATCATCCAGCGTCTAGTATGCCTACGAGTCGGGATCAGCGTGGCTATGCCGATGTGCTGAACTCAGCATGGCTCGCACAGCATGCATACGGTGAGCTGATGCACTGAAATGCTAACTTGATTTTGTGTCTTAGTAACACTAAAATGATACGAGGGACAGGTTTAGGTAACAATGTTTCCCTTCAGGAAGCACGGACGAGTACTCACGGAACACGGCGGAGCCGAGCAAGCATGGGGGGCCGTCGGCGCTCGATCAGTCAATGGTCACTAGGTTGCTATTCCAGCTATGAACGGATGGGGATAAACACAAGCACCTGGCGTGCAAGGAGTGAAGCAGGCAGGCAGAAACTGACCTAGTGGCGCTTCCAGAGGACGAAGGAGAGGTCGCCGGCCATGCCGTGGGCGCGGTTCACCCGGACGGACGTCGACGAGGCCAGCTCCACGGTACCACAGGCCGCAGTCGCCGTCGCCGCCGCCTTGAGTTTCGCGGCTTCGCGCCATCCGGTAATGCGTCGACGCGGCCAGCTCGGGTGTTTGACTCATCAGGAACAGGGGAAGAGAGAGGGTTTGTTGGGCTGATTGATGGTGGGCTACTCCAGTAACGTGCTTGCTGCAGTGGGCCGTGTAGATGGGTCTCACAGGCCGCCTTTGACGGCCCACTGAGCTGCTCGGCACAAAAAAAAAATTCCCCGAAAAGATCCTCATTTTTTTAATTCTCCTAAAAAAGCAACAGTAATTAATTCAGCTCCCGGATCACCGTTGCATGTCGCCCTCCTATGTTTTCCAGAAAGGAGATTTTGAGGCCTGCCAGTTCATCAATGAATCTAAAAGAAGGAATTTCGAAGCTGATAACCTAGCTAAATTTTCTTTATCTTTGGGTCTTGATAGACATGTGTGGTTAGTTGAGCCACACGATTCTGTAACAATTCATGTGAACCACGTTGTTGAATAAAGTGCGGCAAAGTTCTCTAAAAAAAGTAACTGTAATTGATAGTAAGAAACATGCAGACATCGCATGCCCATTTATTCAGGCGAAGAAGAACAACAACACTAGAGAACCACACCGGCAAACACCAAGTGCAAACATGAAACACAGAAAATCTTCCAAAGATAAGCAAAAGCAAAAAACAACTAGCGTTGAAGCCGGAAACACGGGAAAAACGGCATCCATGAGTAAGCATCATCTGTCAAACACAATGGAAGGGGTCGCCAAACCTACGGAATCGGGATGGAGCACACACTGCAAGAGCACCTGATAGAAAGGAAATTGAAGAACACAAACAGAGCTGCTGTTTGGACCTCACCTTTGGGTGACAGTCACACATCAGCAGGGTAATCAGATAGATGTTCAAATGACTTCGCCACACCAACAACACATTGTAACACGCTTAATGACATCAACATCTGGCTTTTCTCTATGTAGAAGTATCACACCAGGCTAGCAAATTAGTTAGCCTCTTGTGGTTCTGTGCACCTTGTAACTGTTTTTGACAAGTGTTCAGCAGTTCAGGCTGGCCTAAGGCCTGCCACAGTTTACAGTCAAGAAAAATCAATTGGTACTCGCTCCATCCCATAATATAAGAGCATTTTTTACACTAGCGTAGTGTCAATAACGCTCTTATATTATGGGACAGAGGGAGTAGAATTTTCAGTGCCAATAAGTCATTGTTACAGTCAAGAAAACTAATTAGTATAGAATTTTCAGTGCCAATAAGTCAGACCACATAGCACACATCCCCAAAGAGAAGTTCCGTCTTACAGTGGATACACTGGACACATGATAAAATTAAACCCGATATAGTACTACTAGATCTTCACATTTTGGACCAAATTCTCAGCCAGAGTGCCCACATTACTTAGGCCCTGTTCGATTAATCCCCTCACCAAAGGGATTGAAGGGGACTGGAGAGGTTTGAGGGGGATTTAGACTTGCAAGAGATTTAATCCCCTTTGAAACCTCTTCAAACCCCGCCTAACCGAACAAGCCCTTAAGGTGGGGCGACTGTGCCTAAAATGTCCACCATAATTGATGGACAGCTTGTTGTGAGGTGCTTGAATCCATCAGTCTCCTTGACAGCTTGAAGCACGCCCTGTGAAGAAAGGTATCTGAGACAAGCATTCTTGAGTTGCAACGTGCCGTGCTGCTCCGCTAAAGCAAGGGTGGTTGCAACTGTCTGCACATCGATTCTCTGGCATAGTTTCCCTTCACAAATAGCCTTTAGCCTGTCCAGTCCATACCGATCTGCAGCAACCAACAAGTGCTGCAATGCCACATTCTGATCAACATCACAGTTGCTTGGCAGCGTATCAGTGTATATGAAGTGAAGAAGTGCCTCAAAGATGGAAGGCTCCATGTCATCAATCTTGACGTGTTTCATGGTGGTTTCTTTCATTTGACCAAAGAGCTCGGCCTTGAAGACAGACGATCGCGCAGCTAACACGCATCTGTGTGCATTGAAGAGTTGATCACGGACACTGAATGTCACATCCATGCCTTCTCCATCCTTCAACATGTTTGCAAAGTGCATTTGCAGATCTGACTGCGGAACTGGGACTATGACTGTGCTATCTTCTATGCGAGGCTCTTTCAAGACCGTCAAAACACATCTGATTGTGAAGCGGTTGTCATTGCGGGATAGCAGTTCCTTAAGCTTGGAGTTCTCAATAAACTTTTCCCAGCCCCAAGTACCACCTACTGGCTTAAAGGTTAATGTCGAGCTCTCTAGCTTATTAACTTTTCTATCTTTCTCCAATAAACTAAAAGTGAACTTCACCTTTGCATCTGTAGTCCCACTGCAGAAACACAAGAAGGCCGACATGTAGGCACCTGTATCCTCCTTCCATCCATCAGGATATATTCTGATGTTCCAGCCGTAGCCGCCGACGTTGAATGTGCTCGAGCTAATGAACTTGCCCGCACTCATACCCTGGAGCAGAGAGTAGCTAGTCACCTCAAAGTTGTGGGCGGTGGTGATGGACTCTGTCAGGCATCTCGAGGAGGTCTCGGTAATGGGTTTGTTAACTGAAGAAGCGAAGTTGTTGGCCATGGCAGCGGAAGTTATGGGTGTTGCGGTCACTTGAATGCTCATGTACGTGCATATATACTCAATGTGTGCACAGGAAGACGTTTAGCCTTCAGCAAACATGGCGTTCACGTTCAACAAGCATCCATTGTTGGCAAAGCCCCAACCAATCCACCGAGTACTGACCGATACTTTTGGCAGCAATCTGCCTCAACACATAATTCTTACTGCCAAGCAATCTGCGCGCTAACCTGGGAGTGGCACGAGAAGCAACAAACAGTTTAAACAGACGTAACCTAAGAAAGTAAGTCATGGAATGATTCATGCAAAGGAAGTAATAACATGATGATATATGGGTATATAAGCAAAACACTTGGTACCAGTGATTTCCACACAAGCCCATTGTTAGGCTATTTTATCATCGCGTGCAGATCATAGATTAAATAACTGGACCAGACTGCCAGAAGAAAAAGGGAACCGGCGACCCTGGCGGTTTAACCGAAAAAGGGTTGCCCCCGCTTTATATCATAAAGCAAACATCACCACGATCCGTCGTAGTCTAGGTGGTTAGAAAAACCTGTACTCGGCTCTCACCCGAGAGACCCTGGCGGTTTCTTCCGCTCCACAAACCATCCCACCACCGAACCGGGAAAAACCTGTCGAATCGGTCGGTTTTCTACTTTTCTTTTCTTGCATATCATAGTACTGCTAGTCCACCTTCTTGCATATCATAGTACCCCGTACAACGAAGCCAAGGAAGCCAAGCAAGCGCGAGATCAAGGGCTCTAGCGCTCAGCCAGTGAGTGGTCAGGTGATCACTAGGTGGCTGCTCGAGCTAGGATGCTATGGGGACATACAGTAATAAACACAAGCACCTGACGGGCAGGTCAGAGCAGATACCTGGAGGCTCTTCTAGCGGACGGAGGAGCGGGCGTCGATGGTGCAGTCGAGGAAGTTCAGATGGCCGGCGAGGTGATTCGGCGCACCGCCGTTGCGAGCGGCCGTCGATCAGGTGGGCCTCCACGCGACCACGCGTCTCCTCCCCCTCGCCGCCGCCTGCGGTTTCGCGCCGTCTCCGGTATTGCGAGCCCTCGTCTGCTTGGGCGCCCGTTCAACAACGAGCAGAGAGAAGAGATGACTGCATTGCTTTTACGGGCCTGGTAGATGGGCCTAATCGAGAGAAGCCCCAACTGTTTTGTCATGGGCTGAACACCTTTAGTTTTTTCGAGAAGGTATTCGTATAGATTTGACTAAAAAAAAGGTATGCGTACAGATTTTTTTAGATTCGAAAAAAGTTCCCATGAGAAGACTCTTGTCCTCGAGACCAACACAATCGAGAAAGGGGTCGGAGCCATGATCTCAGTCGGGCACAGGGACCGCGCAGCTAGGGCCTCTCAACGCATGAGAAGGAGTGTTTGGCAGTTTTCATGGCTGCCGACCATTGGCGCTCGTGTATCAGATGGGCGAGGTCCTGACTTGCACCAACCAGACAAGCTTCATTCACTTGGATGAACAGCGCATCACGACGCCGTGGCATCGCTGAGCCTTCACCAAGCTCCTCGGCCTTCATCACAACTTCACAAGGATGTTTATAAGTATTTGATTTACTCTTTTTCCTCAAAATTATATATGCATGCACGTTTTGGGCCACTCACAATACATAGTATCCTGTATCATATTGCATGATACTACTTTAGTTAGTACATCCACATATCATACAATAGTATCATATCATCGCTTCATTTATTTATTTGTAGAACCCCAATACAAAGTTGTGGATAAAATCTACCAACATTTCTTGTTTGATGTGCTATCATACTTGAATCTTCTGTCTTATCCTTGATCAGAATGCAAATACACCACATCATCTTTTCTACTTAGGTGGTATTGCATGGGAGAGGTCTTAAGTGAAGGGGGACATTATATTAGGCCGGATTAATTAATTTTATCTTGTGGTCGTGCTAGCTCTTCTTCCACAACTCCTGCAAATATGTAACACCGGAGTTTCTACTATACCCAACAACCGAGAAACAGGTTCGAGTGTTCGACCACCAGGAGGGTGGCTAGCTAGTCTTCACTCTCTGTCTTCTTCACCCCGGCCTGACCTGCAACTCACACAAGGAAGAATATGATCAATAATACTCCCTCCGTTAAAAATTACTCGTCGTGATTTTAGTTTAAATTTGAACTAAAACCACGACGTGTAATTTGGAACGGAGGGAGTACGAGTATTAAAGTTTGCATGCATCATGCAGTGGCAATTGCACAACATGTGTAGCTCCACATAATAAGTTTTCTTTTGCCCCATCCGTAACCTTTACATCATTTGTTAGGCCAGATGAGTTTCCACGTGATTGATCGGGTTATTGTTCCTGTCAACTCAGCTATTTATTCCTATGATATGATTGGTCTGCTGTCAAGTGTAGCTAGCACTTCATATGCAGCTAGCTTTTACTACCATACAGTTCTTCTTTTTTTTGCAGGGATACAGTTCTTTCTTTGTCGCTAGTTAATGACCATGTTATTTGCTCATTACCCTGGTACCACTATACGTGTCACCTCTCACTTTCGTTGCTATCACTTCGATTGCTTATCTTCTTTCTCTATCTGTTCCCTGGTTCTCCCACAAAGAACATGGACCTCAGTCGGCAAAGTACTGCAACCTTTTAGAATACATTACATATACGGGTTCGTTAGGACAAGTCTTTGACAAACAATTACTCTGTCTAATATCCCCTCATCTCAAAACATAGTGCTTATTATAATTTGTCAAAGTCAAATTTTGTCAATTTTGACAAAATTTGTAGAGAGATTTATAAACATCTAGCATACCAAATCAACATCATTAAATTCACATGGAATATATTTTTATATAGTATTTCCAATATTTTGTGAACTCCATGTTTCAAAAAAAAAGTGAAAGCTTGACTTTTCCGCAGACCAATGTGCACTACATTATGTTAAGTAGGAAGTATATACTTATGTGTATAAGTTAATGTAACGAGATTCATATTTCAAACTACTCCCTCCGTCCCACAATATAAGACGTTTTTGCAAACCATGTTATTATGTTGCATCACAAAAGTTACATTCTAATAATGTCATTACTGATCAAAACATTGCCCTAACAAAATCAAAGATGCAAATATATTTTACTCCCTCTGATTCAAAAAATAAATTTAATACATTAAAAATATTTTGAATCCAGGGGAGTATAATTTTTTTCGGGATATAGAGCAAGGGCAATTGAACAATTCAAACGGTCTCAACCCAATTGGATTCAATGACTCGTAAACAAACCGGGTTCACACAAATGACCTCATAATTATATATTTAAGAGAGAGCTAGATAAGTCCATGCTCACTGAGAAGAGAATTAATCAATCATTTGTTTAATGTTCTCTCTAAACATATTGCATGCACCAATGACTGAAGAGATGAGACGATTGGAAGCTTTATGAACATTGCACGTGGTGAATTATTAGTATATGACAAAAGTACCTCGCAGTGCACCCGTGCACCTCCTTGATTCATGAACTGTGAGTTTCAACGCGGCATCTAGTGTTAAAATAACTAGTACCATATAATTTTGGTGGAGTGCAAACATTGGGTGCTATAGATAAGAACTAACACTAATAATAGAGTAACCCATTATATACCATGTTTAGATTACCATATCAGGACGACATGTGTGTTATGGAAAGGCTATCTTCCCAACAATTATATGCCCCCTTACCATCTCGATCAGTTGCCATGCTAAAGATCAACACCGTAACTCCGAATCGCTATGGGTACATCTGCTTCCGGTTAATTTTAGGATGTGATGACGTTACAAACCAGGATTGATCTCAGCAAAGATATAGAAATTTATTTACCTCTTTCATCCTAAGACATGGATTGTTAGACTGGAATTATTTTTTCTTAAAATTTTCTACTTGTTCTTGAATTCAGGAAGTCTTGCCCTGATATCATGTCAATTGTCAAGCTTTATGCACCAATCAGTTCGCTCAAAACCTTAAGCTAGTGAGAATAATCCAATATCTATGCACACTCTTACTTGAATGAAAAGATCCTAGTTAATTAACTATTGCACGTTCAACTAATCTTGAGAGGTCGAGGATAGTGTTATGATCTTATGCTATGTTTGGAGCACCAGCCATTATATTGGTTTGATGATTAGTGGGACAATTGCACTTCCAGTCCACCATTCAAGCATGTGTTGGACCTATACCTATTTTATTGTGAAGGTCACGACACTGGCGTGCTAACAGATCGAAAGTCACAATCACAAGTTTATTTGGAATTAAGGTTCACAGTTCAGCGCGCCGATGAGCAGAATCAAAAGTTACTTCCAGCCTTAGAAATGACTTCCTTGGGTGTAAATGAGTTGGATTAGTCAAAACTAGCTTGTGAACCGATACAGACTTTTAAGAAACAAAAAAGCTGCATTCCCGGTATATAGAATTGTATTTAGGGTGAGTGTATGTGCGTGTTCATGAGCATCAATGTCGGTGTTTCTAAAAAAAGGGGAGGAAAAACAAAGGCCGTACGCCATCGATTGTTTGTCGTATCATCTGTTCCCATATATGCCTGCATGGCTGCACATAGGGGATGTTCCTAGCAGCATTAACTAAAATATACCCCCTCCGTCCGATAATATAAGAAGACATTAGTGTAGTGTAAAAAATGTTCTTATATTATGGAACGGAGGGAGTATCTTACAGTACTTAATATGTCCTGTTAAAAGAGGTACGGTGCCATGCCTACATATAATCAGTTGGAGGCACAAATACAGCGACAACGAAATTCGAATTTTTCAAAACCGAGCTCCATGGAGCTCGGCCTCCAAAAACAATATTCGGTGGGGGCAACATAATTAAACTAGTGAAGGAGCATACACACTTGGGACTGCCGCAGATGAGCATGGCGATGCATTTCCTGATGATGTACAGCTTCCCGTGCTGCTGCCTCACGGCACGGCGCAGCCTCCAAAGCTTGGGTCTATCCTTCTTCTCCTCCATGTCCTGGTTCTAGCTGAAAGCTTTTTCCTGAATGGTGAGCGAGCTACAAGCTAACTCCCAGAAAGAGGTAGTAGCCACGAGGCTGGCATCATTTGGGAGGATGGATCTCAACGCTGGTATATATAGACACCAGCTCTAGCTAGCTTTCAGTTCAGATGCTGCGCTGCAGAGATCGAGTACCCGCAACAGGACGGAGTTGCTAGCAACAGGCTGGTGGCTATCTTTTTCGCTGCATCATGCTCCTATCATGCATGGGCCACTTCCTTCGGCGGGTCGATCCCAAAATTCTGTCATTTGCTTTTTGTTGAACATATGATTTTGCATGTATATTGTATATCCTCGCCCACCTCTAGTCTTTGTATACTAGAGGTTGAGGCCTATATTGTACACTATATATACGTGCATATGCACCTGATCAGTACTACTCCCTCCATTTTTGCATACAAGGCCACAAACCCATATTACAGGTACGAAGGCAGAAATTAATGCCTACTTAGGCCAATGTTACAAGCTAGTCTTTTCTCCTCGCTTGACATGTTAATTAATGTGCATTTTTCTCTTCAACGCACAACAAGACAACCCTCTCACTCTTTGTTGGTTGATTAATGTGGTGCATGAAAACTAACCTTCTCATGGTATCATACCTCTGGATCCTACCCTAACCCTAAGCCGCCGTTGCTATCTCCATCGCCGCCGCTGCCGCCACACCACGCCGCCACCGCGTCCCTCCCAACCGACGCCGCTGCCGCTTCGTGTCGCGCCACCACCCACCTCCCGCTTTCGCCCCCAACCTACCTCCTAGCCGCGTCGCACCTCCCCTGCCGCGCTGCCTAGCCCTAGCCGCACCGCACCTCCTCTCCACCCGCAGCCGCCGTCACCAGAACCTAAGCCGCCGCCCCGTCATGGACTCCCCGGGATCCGCCATGACCAACAGCTCCAACCCTTTTGCCGGTCCCGTACCCTCCGCCGCCGCCATCCGTGATCTCAACATCGAGGCCCGTGTTCCTGTACGCCTCGACTCCTCCAGCTCCTTGTACTACGCGTGAAAGACCTCGATGGATCCATCGACGACGAGTACATGAAGGGCAACCCGGAGTGGTCGCCATCGAGGACACTCTCATACGATGGTTCTACCAAACCGTCTCGAAGGACATCTTCCACATGGTCATCGCCGAGGACGATGATGCTTGCGCCGTGTGGAACAAGATCAACGCGCTCTTCACCGACAACAAACTTCAGCGCCTCGTTTTCTTGCAGCAAGAGTTCTTCGGGTGCCATCAGGATGACTCCACCATCGATGGCTACTGCATGCGGCTCAAGATGCTTGATACGTCTCCAACGTATCTATAATTTTTGATTGTTCCATGCTATTATATTATTTGTTTTAAATGTTTTATATGCATTAATATACTATTTTATATCTTTTTTGGGACTAACCTATTGACCTAGTGCCTAGTGCAAGTTACTGTTTTTCCTTGTTTTTGGCTTTTTCAGAAAGGAATATCAAACGGAGTCCAAACGAAATAAAACTTTCGCGATGATTTTTCTTGGACCAGAAGACACCCGTAGGACTTGGAGAGGGGGCTAGGAGCTTCCCGAGGAAGCCACAAGCTAGGGGGCGCGCCCCTGGGAGGGGGGGGGGGGCTGAGGGCTTGTGGCCCCCTCGGAGGTCTCCTAACCCTAATTCTTGCTCTATAAATTCACAAATATTTCCAAAGCACCAGAAGCGTTCACCAAAATACTTTTTCGCCGTCGCAAGCCTCTAACCTCGTGAGATCCCATCTTGGGACCTTTTCCGGCGAGCTGCCAGAGGGGGATTCAATCACGGAGGGCCTCTACATCAACCCTATCGCCCTACCGATGATGCGTGAGTAGTTTGCCAGAGACCTACGGGTCCATAGCTAGTAGCTAGATGGCTTTCTCTTTCTTTCTCTCTCTCTCTATCTGATCTTCAATACAAAGTTCTCCTCGATGTTCTTGGAGTTCTATCCGATGTAATACTTTTTTGTGATGTGTTTGTCGAGATCCGATGAATTATGGATTTATGATCAGATTATCTATGAATATTATTTGAGTCTCCTCTGAATTCTTATATGCATGATTTGATATCTTTGTATTTCTCTTCGAACTATCGATTTGGTTTGGCCAACTAGATTGGTTTTTCTTACAATGGGAGATGTGCTTAGTCTTGGGTTCAATCTTGCAGTGTCCTCACCTAGTGACATAGTAGGGGCAACGAGGCATGCATTGTATTGTTGCCATCAAGGATAAAATGATGGGGTTTACATCATATTACATGAGTTTATCCTTCTACATCATGTCATCTTACTTAAAGCGTTACTCTGTTCTTATGACTTAATACTCTAGATGCATGTTGGATAGCAGTCGATGTGTGGAGTAATAGTAGTAGATGCAGGCAGGAGTCAGTCTACTTATCACGGACGTGATGCCTATATTCGTGATCATTGCCTTAGATATCGTCATAACTTTGCGCTTTTCTATCAATTGCTCAACAGTAATTTGTTTACCCACCATATGCTTTTTTCAAGAGAGAAGCCTCTAGTGAAATCTATGGCCCCCGTGTCTGTTTTCCATCATATATTTTTAGATCTATAAATAAAAGAACCAAAAATACCTCGCTGAGATTTATTTGCTTTTATTTTGTTTTATGTTTTAGTAATTATATCTATATTTGTCAGATCTCATCCTTGCAAGTGATCGTGAAGGAATTGAAACCCCCCTTTTCGCGTTGGGTGCAAGTGTTTGATTGTTTGTGTAGCTTCATAGATTGGAGACTTAATTGTACCTCCTACTGGATTGATACCTTGGTTCTCAAACTGAGGGAAATACTTATCTCTACTTTGCTGCATCACCCTTTCCTCTTCAAGGAAAAACCAACGCAAGCTGAAGAAGTAGTAGGAAGAATTTCTGGCGCCATTGCCGGGGAGGTTCTACATCAAGCCTACCAAGTACCCATCATAAACTCTCATCTCTTGCATTACATTATTTGCCATTTGCCTCTCGTTTTTATCTCCCCCACTTCTAAAACATTTTAAAAAAATAAAAATATATTTGCCTTTTTATTCGCCCTTCTTTCGTTCATCTTTTCATTTGCCTTTTGGTTGCTCGTTAATACGTCTCCAACGTATATATAATTTTTTATTGTTCCATCCTATTATATTATCAGTTTTGAATGTTTTATATGCATTAATATGCTATTTTATATCATTTTTTGGAACCAACCTATTAACCTAGTGCCCAGTGCCAGTTGCTGTTTTTCCTTGTTTTTTACTTTTTCAGAAAGGAATATCAAACAGAGTCCAAACGGAATAAAACTTGTTGGGAAACATAGCATGCAATTTCAAAAAAAATCCTATGCTCACGCAAGATCTATCTAGGAGATGCATAGCAACGAGAGGGGAGAGTGTGTCCACGTACCCTCGTAGGCCGAAAGCAGAAGCGTTAACTTAACGCGCTTGATGTAGTCAAACGTCTTCTCGAATCAACCGATCAAATACCGAACGTACGACACCTCCGAGTTATGCACACGTTCAGCTCGATGACGTCCCTCGGCCTCTTGATCCAGCAGAGTGTCGATGGAGTCGATGAGTTCCGTCAGCACGACGGCGTGATGATGGTATTGGTGATGTGATCCACGTAGGGCCTTGCCTAAGCACTACGATGATACTATCGGAGGAGTAAACGGTGGAGGGGGGCACTACTAGAAAAAGGGCCTAATGTTCAACTCTTTAGTCCCACTTTGTAATAGAACCGATAGTGTCGGTTCCAACGGCTAGGTGGGCAGCTCTCATTAGTACCGGTTTGTTGTGAACCTTTAGTACCGGTTCGTGCCACGAACCGGTACTAAAGAGGTGGTGGCAGGCTTGTGTCAGGCTGCGGCCCCACCATGACCTATAGTACCGGTTCATTCCATGAACCGGGCCTAGAAGTTCACCTTTAGTCCCGGTTCGTGTAACCGAACGGGACTACAAATATCACTATATATAGTGCTTCTTCAAGCCCGAGCCAAAGCCCTTTGTTTTTCCCATATTCTCTGTTTTCTTCCCCTCTTGCTCGAGCTCCCACCTCCATTTTTGCCAAAATTTTCCAACATTTGAAGGCACCCCGTCCATCCAAGTGATCACAAAGGTTGGCAACTTTGTCCTTTCATCTCTCATTGCTACATTAGCTCTTGCAATGCTCTATAAGTATAGTGATTTGTGGGTTTTTAGTTTCGGAGGAATTATATGTTGTAGTTTATTTGATTTATATGCAATTTGAGGTCAAAATAACTCTTAGTTTGCATATGTAGGTGTGGTTTACTTAGTGCCTTCCCATCTCCGTCCTAACCACCGTCGATCGCCCACACCGTCCCATTGCCGGCACCACCTTGTGGTGAGCCTCTTGTTCTTATCCTTTTAATATAAGAGAAAAAAAATCATGTTTGTGTTATTTAGATATATAGTTACTTGTATAATTATCTTACCCGTACGTTGTTTGTTATACATAGTGCCATAGTTTTGATATCCGTCCCCGTCGGCCCTCGTCCGGGTTATGATTCGGATGTGGTATATTCTCTTTTATAACTATTTGTTGCATTTCATGTTTATGATAAATTATGCCCATCAAGTTGACATAGATATTTTTATCTAGGAGGTATGTGAACCGAAAATTCCAAACGACCCTATTGTCGAGAGCTTAAATTTAGTTGAAAAAGAAAATGAGTATTTGAAAGAAAAATTGAAAAGAATTGAGGGGGAGAAGATGGAATTGGAGTTGCATGTTGTCGATTTTGTCGATGGTCACAAGATCAAGATGGAGAAAATGAGCTTGAAGATTAGAAAGATTAGAAAATATGCCATCGATAGTGAGGCATGGTATCATTATGCTATTGGATCAATTGTTACCTTAGTTGTGATCTTGATCGCATTTTTTGTTGCATTTAAATGCTTCAGCTAGAGAGTTATGTGTATGTTGTTTTATGGGAATAAGTGTTACATAAACTTTATGTATGAACTTGTATTAATTTGGTATTTTCGGTGCTGTGTAAATGAAGATGAGTCGGCAATGGATGTACAATGACCGATGCTCTCCCCAGTTCATTAATGGTGTGCATACTTTTCTGCTTGCGGCTGAGGCAAACAAGCAGGCGGATGGTTTTATGCCTTGTCTATGTGCTAACTGTAAGAATGCTCTGAATTACTCTCACTCAAGAACCATTCACGTCCACCTATTTGAGTCTGGTTTCATGCCCCACTATAATGTTTGGACCAAGCACGGAGAAAGAGGGGTTATGATGGAAGACAATGAAGAAGAAGAGGACGACGACAACTATCCTAGCCATGGGTTCCCTGAATATGATGGTACAACAATGGGGGAAGAAGCTGAGCCGGCAATGCGGGAAGAAGCTGAAGAAGAGGCATCATATGAGCCTGCTGATGATCTAGGTCGGGCCATTGCCGATGCAAAGAGAAACTGCACAAGTGAAAAGGAGGAGAAGAAGTTGCAGTGCATGTTAGAGGATCACAAGAAATTGTTGTACCCGAATTGCGAAGCTGACAAGAAAAAGCTGGGCACCACACTGGAATTGCTGCAATGGAAGGCAGAGAATGGTGTATCTGACAAGGGATTTGGGAAGTTGCTGATAATGTTAAAGAAGATGCTTCCAAAGGACAATGAATTACCTGAGAGTATGTATGAAGCAAACAAGGCTATCTACCCTCTACGATTAGAGGTGCAAAAGATACATGCATGCCCTAATGACTGCATCCTCTACCGCGGTGAGTACAAGGATTTGAATGCGTGCCCGGTATGCGGTGCATTGCGCTATAAGATCAGCCACGATGACCCTGGTGATGTCGAGGGCGAGCACCCCAGGAAGAAGATTCCTGCCAAGGTGATGTGGTATGCTCCTATAATACCACCGTTGAAATGTTTATTCCAAAACAAAGAGCATACCAAGTCGATGCGATGGCACAGAGAAGACCGTAAGAAAGACGGGAAGTTGAGAGTACCCGCTGACGGGTTGCAGTGGAGAAAAATCGAGAGAAAGTACTGGGAGGACTTTGCAGGTAACGCAAGGAACGTATGGTTTGGTCTAAGCGCAAATGGCATTAATCCTTTTGGGGAGTAGATGAGCAACCATAGCACCTGGCCTGTGACTCTATGTATGTATAACCTTCCTCCTTGGTTGTGCATGAAGCAGAAGTTCATTATGATGCCAGTGCTCATCCAAGGGCCTAAGCAACCTGGCAACGACATTTATGTGTACCTAAGGCCATTAGTTGAAGAACTCTTATAACTGTGGAATGAAAAAGGTGCACGTGTGTGGGATGAGCACAAACAAGAAGAATTTGACCTACATGCATTGCTGTTTGTGACCATCAATGATTGGCCTACTCTCAGTAACCTTTCAGGACATATAAACAAGGGATACCGTGCATGCACGCACTGTTTGGATGATATCGATAGTATATATTTGGATAATTGTGAGAAGAATGTGTACCTGGGACATCGTCGATTTCTTCTGAGCAGGCATCCCGTAAGAAAGAAAGTTAAGCATTTCAAAGGTGAGGCAGATCACCGGACGAAGCCTCGCCATCGTACCGGTGATGATGTACATGATATCACTACAAAAAAAAGACACATCCGTGACATTTTGGGCCGAACGAAACTTTTTTCTGTCATACTTATGACACTTCTATGACGATAATTGTGACAAAACCCTGTATCATCATAGATGTGGTGGGCTCCTACTTCTATGACAAAAAATCATGATAGAAAATGGGCTTTTCGTCCTGGGCGGGCCGGAGACGCAGCTGCATGACATTCTTTGGGCCGTCCATGACGGAAAAACCGTGGTAGAAGCGAGGGCGAGGAAAATTTCGGGGAGTTCCGGTTACGGTGGGTGGTTGGGGGCCGAGCGATGCGCATTTCTCTCGTATACGTACGCGCGTGTGTGCGAGGCGTTGGCTCTAACTGAACCCGGGCGAGGCGTTGGGCTCTGACTGAACCCGAGCGACTGCACTGCAGGCTACGCGTTACTGAACCCGAGCGATCGATCGATGGCTGTTAACTGAACCGGATCGAGCGATTCCTTCGCTACTGCTGCTAGCTGAAGCCGA
>NC_041389.1:557932193-557933408 GCF_002162155.2 Triticum dicoccoides
GAACATGACCCGTGGCGTTGCCTCTGGATGAACAGGACCCTGACCGATCGAGCCGGTTGGGGCTGGATGAACAGGACCCCATGGATGGCTGGATGAACAGGACGACCCCATGGAGGGCTGGATGAACAGTAGACAGTGGAGGGGTGGATGAACAGTAGCCCGTGGAGGGGTGGTTGAACAGGAGCCCGTGGAGAGGGGTGGTTGAACAGTAGCCGGTGGAGTAGCGCGCAGTGCGGGCTGGATGAACAGGAGCCCGTGGATGAACAATCGCAGGTGGAGGCTAGAGGAGGTTGACGGTGGATGAACAGTAGCCCGTGGAGGCTGGAGGAGTCGACGGTGGAGATGAACAGTATCCCGTGGAGTCCCCTTTTGCGGTACGCCACACCGCTCCTGATCAACAGGACCCCCTTTTCGATCGTAGCGCTCCAACACAAGTCCGTTTCGTCCGTTTTGCGGTACGCCACACCCCTCCCGATCAACAGGACCCCCGTTTCGACCGTAGGAGGTCCGTTTCCTTCGTTTTGCGGTATGCCAGACCCCTCTCGATGAACAGGATCCTGTTTCGAACGTGGCCGGTCGAACACAAGGCCGTTTCCTCCGTTTTGCGGTACGCCAGGCCTCGTTTCCATCGCCTGTTCCGTCCAAGCCCTCCCGATGAACACGACGATGCATTCTGTTCCGACCCAGCCGGTTGGCTCCGACGCGTTCCGTTGCCTCCCGAAGAACACGATGCATTCCGTTGCCTCCCCATGAACACGACACATTCCGGTTGCCCCCCATGAACACGACGACGACGCTGTTTGTCTGTTCTGACCCAACCATGTACACGAGCCCTGGCCGTACGTATGCACGAGTAGGCATTCGAGACCCCGCCCGTACGTACACATACATGGGCGTATTTTCTTTCTTGCACCCTGGCCGTTGTACGTGCGTGTACATGCTACGTGCGTGCCTCTACATCGACCAGTATATATATACATACACGTTCGCGACCAGAATGATAATGGTACGTACGCTTCAACCATGTGGGTCCCGATTGTCAGGCACTTCTTGCGTGCGAAGATGTAGCTGGTGGGTCCCAGCAGTCAGGGGGGCGAATCGTTTTTTTCCCGGACGCATTTCCTTGCGTGCGAAGATGTAGCTGGTGGGTCCCAGCAGTCAGGGGGCGAATTGTTTTTTTGCCCGAATGCACTTCCTTGCGTGCGAAGATGTAGC
>NC_041389.1:557933486-557934182 GCF_002162155.2 Triticum dicoccoides
CAGCAGTCAGGGGGGCGAATCATTTTTTTGCCCAGACGCACTTCCTTGCGTGCAAAGATGTAGCTAGTGGGTCCCAGCAGTCAGGGGGGCGAATCATTTTTTTTTCCCGGATGCACTTCCTTGCGTGCGAAGATGTAGCTGGTGGGTCCCAGCAGTCAGGGGGAAACGTTTTTTTCACGAAATACAGTGGTCCATCCGGTGGGTCCCAGCTGTCAGGTGGAGGAATCATTATTTTCCGTGTAATAAGGAGGCACTTCCTTGCTGCGGCCGTGGACCCAGCTGTCAGCCTCTCCACATACAGTCCACGTCCGATGGAAGTCGTTCCTTGACCACGTTGACCAGGCCGCGCCGAGAGAACCACGGCGGTGGACGACGGCGAGGCCTAGGAAGGGGACGACGCGGAGCCGGGGAAGATGCGGCAGTGGACGCCCGCGCGAGAGAGGAGTATGAAGGTTCACTGGTTCGGCGCGGTGTGAGGCTGCCGTCGCCGCAGGGCCTGCCCACACTACAAAAAAAGACACATCCGTGAAATTTTGGGCCGAACGATTTTTTTCTGTCATACATATGACACTTCTATGACAATAATTGTGACAAAACCCGGTATCATCATAGATGTGGTGGGCTCCTACTTCTATGACAAACAATCATGATAGAAAATGGGCTTTTCATCCCGGGCGGGCTGGAGATGCAGCTGCA
>NC_041389.1:557934730-557941605 GCF_002162155.2 Triticum dicoccoides
ACAGTGAGCGGGGGGAGTTGATGAACAGGACCCATGGCATTGCCTCTGGATGAACAGGACCCCATGGTGTGGAGGGCTGGATGAACAGGATGACCCCGTGGAGGGCTGGATGAACAGTAGACGGTGGAGGGGTGGATGAACAGTAGCCCGTGGAGGGGTGGTTGAACAGGAGCCTGTGGAGAGGGGTGGTTGAACAGTAGCCGGTGGAGTAGCGCGCGGTGGAGGCTGGATGAACAGGAGCCCGTGGATGAACAGTCGCACGTGGAGGCTGGAGGAGGTCGACGGTGGATGAACGGTAGCCCGTGGAGGCTGGATGAGGTCGACGGTGGAGACGAACACTATCCCATGGAGTCCCGTTTTGCGGTACGCGACACCCCTCCCGACGAACAGGACCCTCGTTTCGACCGTAGCGCTCCAACACAAGTCCGTTTCGTCCGTTTTGCGGTACGCCACACCCCTCCCGATCAACAAGACCCCCGTTTCGACTGTAGGAGGTCCGTTTTGTCTGTTTTGCGGTACGCCACACCCCTCCCGATCAACAGGACCCCCGTTTCGATCGTAGGAGGTCCATTTTGTCCGTTTTGCGATATGCCACACCCCTCCCGATCAACAGGACCCCCGTTTCGACCATAGGAGGTCCGTTTCCTCCATTTTGCTGTACGCTAGACCCCTCCCGATGAACAGGATCCCATTTCGAGCGTGGCCGGTCGAACACAAGGCCGTTTCCTCTGTTCTGCGATACGCCAGGCCTCGTTTCCATCGCCTATTCCGTCCAAGCCCTCCCGATGAACACGACGACGCATTCCGTTCCGACCCAGCCGGTTGGCTCCCCATGGGCACGACGATGACGCCGTTTCTTCGTTCCGGCCCAACCAATGCACACGAGCCCTGGCCGTACGTATATATGCGCGAGTAGGCATTCGAGACCCCGCCCGTATGTACACATACGTGGCCGTATTTTCTTTCTTGCACCCTGGCCGCTGTACGTACGTGTACATGCTACGTGCGCACCTCTACTATGACATGTGCGCGCCTCTACTACGACACAAGCGCGCCTCTACATCCACCAGTATGTACATACATGTTCGCGACCAGAATGACAATGCTACGTATGCTTCGACCAGGTGGGTCTCGACTGTCAGGCAATTCCTTGTGTGCGAAGATGTAGCTGGTGGGTCCCAGCAGTCAGGGGGGCGAATCGTTTTGTTTTTTTGCCCGGACGCACTTCCTTGCGTGCGAAGGTGTAGCTGGTGGGTCCCAGTAGTCAGCTGGCGAATCATTTTGTTGTTTTTTCTGCCCGGACGCACTTCCTTGCGTGCGAAGGTGTAGCTGATAGGTCCCAGCAGTCAGGGGGGAAACATTTTTTTTGCGAAATGCGGTGGCCCGTCCGGTGGGTCCCCGCTGTCAGGTGGAGGAATAATTGTTTTGCATGTAATAAGGAGGCACTTCCTTGCGGCCGCCATGGACCCAGCTGTCAGCCTCTCCACGTACAGTACTCTTCCGATGGAAGTTGGTCGTTGACCACATTGACCACGCCGTACCGAGAGCACCAGGGCGGTGGACGACGGCGAGGCCTAGGAAGGGGATGACGCAGAGCCGGGGAAGACGCGGTAGTGGATGCCCACGCGGAGAGGAGTATGACTGTACGAGGGTTTACTGGTTCGTTTGCCATCACCAGAGAATAACAACAGGTGTGGGTCAGTAGAGGGATGGCTAGGCCAGCGATGGGAGTACGGTGGGGGCGGTGAGGCCTGCGCGGCAGCACAGCCGACCGCGGGGAGGAGGGAGCAGGCAGTCCCGCCGGCGCTTGCTTGAGCGGCTGGAGCAGGAAGAGCAGAGATTGAAGCACGACGGCCGTTGGATGGACATCCAACAGTCACTGCTTGTGCGTCAACCTTCTTTTTAGGAAAGCCTCAAATATGTGGAAAACAACATACATCCCATCTGCCATTATTTCTAATAATTTACAGCCCATTTGCTAATTTTTAAGGTTTTTTTTGGAGCCAATATTATTTTTGTTAGCATTACAACCCATATTGTGGCCAAGGTTAAAAAATTATACGAAATTTTGCATATTTCGGTGCAGTCTGAACTGTTTTTAATCCCGAAATTTCGACTCACATTCAAACTGATTTTAAAAATAAATTTATATCAATATAAAATCCAACAAATTCTCCACGCATAAAAATTAATGTAATTTAAAATATCGAAATGAAAAAAAAGATATTTGAAACTAATTGCCGGTTTGATGTGTTTTAAAAATGTACAGCCCATTTCTCATTACTGATGGGCCATTTTCTCGGCCAGCCGAATGAAAGCTCTCCTCGTCTTGAAAGATTTGCAGCCCAACAGGCCTGACAAAGCGACTTACTTGGCAAATCACAAAAAAACTGGGCTGTGGCCGTGGACCCAGCTGTCAGCCTCTCCATGTACAGTACTCTTCCGATGGAATGTCATTGACCACATTGACCACGCCGCGCCGAGAGCACCAAGGCGTTGGACGTCGGCGAGGCCTAGGAAGGGGACGACGCGGAGCCGGGAAAGAGGAGTATGACTGTACGAGGGTTTACTGGTTTGTCTACCGTTGCCGAAGAATAATAGCAGGTGTGGGTCAGTAGAGGGATGGCTAGGCCTGTGATGGGAGTATTGTGGGGCGGTGAGGCCTGCGCGGCGGCACAGCCGGCCGTGGGAAGGAGGGAGCAGGAAGTCCCGCCGGCACTTGTTTGAGCGGCTGGAGCATGAAGAGCAAAGATTGAAGAAGCACGACAGCCGTTGGATGGACATCCAACAGTCACTGCTCTCGTGTGTTGACTAAGTTGATAGGGCATTACGTGTGCGTCAACCTTTTTTTCATGAAAGCATACGCGTCAACCTGTAGTAGGCGCACAAGTCAGCCTCAAATCTGTGGAAAACAGCAGACAACCCATCTGCCATTATTTCTAATAATGTACATCCCATTTGCTAATTCTTAAGAATCTTTTTGGAGCCCATCTTCTTTTTGTTAGCATTACACCCCATATTGTGGTCACGGTTGAAAAGTATACGAAATTTTGCATATTTCGGTGCGGTCAACTATTTTTAATCCAGAAATATCGATTCACATTCAAACTATTTTGAAAAAGAATTTATATAAATATAAAATCCAAATAATTGTCCACGCATAAAAATCAATGGAATTTAAAATCTTGTAATGAAAAAAATTGAAGCTAATTCCCGGTTTGATGTGTTTTAAAAATGTACAGCCCATTTCTGGGCAAACCGAATGAAACTCTCCTCGTCTTGAAAGATTTGCAGCCCAGCAGGGCCGATAAAGCAAGTAGGCCTTGTTTGGGTATTTCTTAAAAAAAATAGAACTGGGCTAGCCATTTTCAGCAAGAAAAAAACACAACTGGGCTCATGATGTGGTAAACATAAATAAAACCCTGGCTAGACGGGCCACGGCCCTCGCACAGCCTCATTGTTACCCTGATCCGTCGCTAAAACTAGTATAAATAACAACTGCTTGTTCCTCAAAAAAAACTGCACGACCTGCTGGGTCCCTGGTGTCAGCCACTCGTAGTGTAATTCTCTCGTTTATTGACTACGTTGACAATGGCGTGAGCCCCATATGTCCAACCATTAGGAGGAACCATATTTTTGGGCTTGTAATACAGAGGCACTTGCTTGCGTACTGCCATGACGCTGGTGGGTCCCTACTATCATCCTCTCCACATACAGTCATCTCCTTGTTCCTCTCGGTTGTTGACGACGTTGACAACACAAGAGGGCGGCGCACCGCGCACGGCGAGTGAACCAAGGCCGCAAGGCGGAGGACGACGGCGAGGCCTCGGACGGAACGAACAGGAGCCGTGGAAGATGCGCCGATCCAGTCGCAGGCAAAGGGGAGTACGAGGGTTGACTGGTTCGGGTGCGGGTGCGTGTTGGGGCTGACGTCACCGGAGAATAACAGGACGTGTGGGGGAATAGAGGGAGGGATTGGCCAACGTTGGAGGGTACGTACGGTAGGGCGGCGGAGGCGCAACCAGCCATGGGATGCGGGAGCAGGAGGAGCCGACAGGGTGGTTCGGTTTGGGCGGCTGGAGGAAGAAGACAAGAGATAGAAGATACACGACAGATGTTGGATGTCAATCCAACGGCTGGTAGGTAGAATCGTTTGTTGACTGTCTAGGCTATTTCCTCGCGGGTCCCAAATGTCAGAATCCAAATCTTTCATAGTCATGCAGCCTTTCCTATGAAAATTTACAGCCCATTTGATGTGCTAGTTCGAAATAAGTTTGTGGGTGCTGGTGGGGGCTAATCACTTGGCTTCTGTAATGCACAGTGAGCTCAAGCAGCCGGCGAGAGTGATGTTATGTCCCTTGGTTGGGATTTGTTACAATATTTCACTCTAAATTAAACGAATGGCAAGCCATGCCTTGTTTCAAAGAAAATATGACGGTCACAGCCGAGTTGAAAAGGGCAGGAACATCTAACTCCACCTTACAAACTGTACAAAAGCACGAGGGTTAATTGTTCATCACGTTTACAAAAAAACCTAGGTTGAAAAGGGCAACAACATCTAACTCCACCACTGTTTTCGGCAGTCACAGTCAAATGGATCGGTCAGGTCCATAGAATGAACATCCTGGGTCATAAAATTTACTGGATTATGAGCACAATAAGTTGTAAATAGAAGCCCGACACGTTCAGATGCTCTTTTGCCCACCTGAAACTCCTTTTTTTGCTCTTTGACATACCCATCCATCATAACCATGCTGCTAATAAACTTAAGCCTGATGGACAATAGTAACCTCGCATTCAGCAGGAAGAATGTGACAAATCTAGTGTTTGCATGGTTGGCTACCTATCATTCTAGCGTTACTGTCTTCAATCGAATCTCATGAGAAGTGAGAAAATCCCGATGGTTACGAATCCACCGATTGGTTATAACTTTCTTACCCCGTCCTATTGCCTAAATAGACATGAAGATTAAAAACAGTTAAGGTCTAAAAAAAGAGTGTCGAAAGAGCAACAACTGAACGGTTAATTCTAGTACACTATATGCGGGCTTCCAATGTGCGTGTGAAATTATCACCTTTATATACAACTTCTCCAGACATGGAAAGCATTGCAGCAAGCCAATAATCTTGTTCAGATCAAAACTAATCATTTGGATATATAAGATCTTGATAGAATCCAACACCATTGATAGGCCATCCATGGAGAAACTCTTCATTGAGCATAGAACATAATATTAGTACAAAATGTGTAGTCCAAGATGATATATAACTTATGGGCATAAATTTAAAATGCAGCTTATGGTTACAAGTGTAGATGATAATATAAAGTACCTGAAGAACTGTGGAGCCAAACACCATATTGAAATGAGCACAGAGATCATGTATTACACCCAAGGTCTCCAGTTTAGGCGCAGAGAGGACGGTTATTTGCAACGGTGAATAACTAGAATCAAGGATCAACCTTTCAAGTGAAGGGGCATCTTGGATGATGAGCTGCCTTTCGTCAAAAGAAATTCCAATTCTTACAAGGTTAGGCGACTTTATTTGGAGACAACTGATTCTAACTGTGAAAACAAGCACCAAGCACTCCAGGGCAGGGCAACTAGAGTGGATGATGCTGTGCAATGAGGCCTTCGATATACGAACCTGCACAAGTGAAAGTTTTTTGAGAAATGGGAGTCAAAGGTTCAGTAACAGATTGTCTGGTAGGTAGCACAGTGAAAAGGTGGCGGAGTGGAGAGAGGAGGAAAACCGCGAGATGGACATCGGTGCTGAGAGCACAAGTTCATGGCGTTTGGTATGTGCTATGTGATTTCTAGGGGAATAGTAGAACTCAAGCAGCTGGAGTTCTATGAATTCAGGGGATTTCAGCCAGGCGTCCACCATGCAGGGCATGATATGCTTGCTCAGGTAGCATGACGGGATGCAGAGGCTTTGAACGGAGCCCTGGTGGGAGGAGATGATGGCTCTGGGAATTTCAAAATCATTGAAGAGAGATAGCTGACGATAGTCGAGATTAAGGGACACGACGCGCCATAGAGGGTGCCGCCGAATTGAGAGGACTTGGTGGCAGCAATCCTTGGTGGGGAGAAGCGAGATGATCTCCCCAAGGACGGCGTCCGGGAGATCGCTGATGCGGTCCACCCGAGATTCTACGGGTTCCCGAGATCCGGTGGGGGCGGGGTCGCCGCTTCTCCCCGTGCTGCCGGGTGCGGGATCTACAATAGGCGTCGCCGCTGATGGGAGCCTCATCTTCTTGGCACTGGGGTCAGCTGACTCCATTTTCCTCGAGGGCGTCGCGTCGCGCTCACGGATTTGAGCAGAGTAACGAATGGCGAGCCTAGTTGTAGTGCGAGTGAAGAAGAAGGGGAGCTGAGGTCTTTTCTGTAGTAGTGAGGAAGAAGGAGAGCTGGGGTTTTCTGTAGGAGTGACGTGAGGAATTTGGGGGTACGAGTGAAGCGAGCTGACGTGAGGTGGGTGGGAGCGAGGAGGAAGAAGAGCACCTAGGTTTTTTTGGGGGGCAGTGTGCTGGGTGTGGGTAGTGCCTCTCATTCAGTAAATATATGGCTTTTGAATTGATTTTACTATTTACTAGTGTGGATGGGCTGTTTTGTCTTGGGCCCAGAGAAACAATTACCACTAGTACAGTGGAGACACTCTACAGCTACCTAGAAAAACAATTACTACTAGTACAGTGGAGACACTCTACCGCTTCTGGCTCCTCCTAGGTCATTGAAACGTCTCCCTCTACTGAATGCCATTATACTTTTGTTCACCGACATGCGGGCCATGCAGCGTGTGGGCCCAAATGCCATCCACCAAATTAGAAGGCAGTATGCAGGTGGAGAGTAACCCCAGTCGTAGCGCAGCAGTAAC
>NC_041389.1:557941880-557954792 GCF_002162155.2 Triticum dicoccoides
GACGAAGCAACCATCATTTCACTCTTCGCTGAATCCCCTTCTCCCTCACCGTCTTCAAGAAAGGGAACACTCGCATCTGCCACTGTTCTTCTCTCCCAAACAAGGGAAGGAAAGCGGATCCGTGATGTTGGTATATTTTTGTTCAGAGAAAAAAAGAACTTTTGCAAAGCAGTAACCGATCCTCACTCTCTTTTTTGTTTCATTGTCATTACGATTGTGTTTTCCTTTCAGTGGTCTCCTAGTATTCGTCAGTTTCAGGATGGACCAAGGAGAACCAGGCAAAGATTTGCCGATATTGGAGCAGATGCGGGAGGCTGATCCCCACGAGACAGAGAGCTCCAAGAAGATGGAGGCAGCCACCGAGCCGACCCCAGATATGCTCACGGCCACTACTGAGATGGTCAACGCCCCGTTTGAGGTTACAGCCCCCGTGGCACTGCAGGAGCAGTTTTCCCCCTTCGAGGATGTGTCCCCCCCGCTGAGCTGCCCAAGGTGATTTTCTTCTTTGCCGATCTCGATTGTGGTTTTTCATCTAAGTATGTGGTGATTAATAATGCAAAATTTTATTAGCTTCGATGCCATGCTATACATAGTGGTTTAAATAACTTGTGTTTCTTATACTAAAAAGTAATTCAGAATTTGTTTCTGTTTCAATTAGAACCCTGATACAGACAAGGATTGTGTGGTTATACATATCACTCGCTATGAGGCGGATGACCTGAATATACGCACTGGGAAAACAGAGTTCTTAGGCTGTTGGATCCTGGAAGCCATTTGCGGTTATACCAATGAAGAGTTGTATTCCAACCTCACTGTTGTCAGGCGTGTTGTCCAGGGTGTACTGAAGCACAAGAAGTTCAAAGCTACTCCTTCGTTTGTGAGGCATACTGTTCTTGTCAAGCTTACGCAGGAAGATGACATGGCATGCCTCCACAAACAAGTTTATCAGTGGCAAGGCCACAAGGTTGTCTTCATGAAGGTTCACAGGATTGAGCTGCTGCGGGACGTCCTCGATGATGTTCATGGCAAGGTCCGTCTTGTGTCCAGCCCAAATTAGATCGAGGCATGAAATAGTTGCCCCAGCTAGTGTTTAATAGTAGTTTGGATTGTGTCTAATTATCCGAACCTTGCCTGTTATCGACCCCTCTGGGGCTAGTACTCTGTTTGAATCCGTCTATGGGAACTGCTGCTACTTTTGTGTGCCCGTGAATTATGGGAGAACCATCGTAATTGTTGCCGAAACAGATGCGTCCTCACTAGTTTTTTCATGAATATGGCATGGTAAGACATAAGTTGTCACGGTTTATCATACGAGCAGTGTGTGTTTTGATGAAATAGAGCACTCGTTCGAGAACTATGGACCGACGTATACATAAGTACTTGTAAACACTTTTGGTGCTACCCCACTTGTAAGCAGTTGTGCAAAATACGGCACATTGGCTCAGCTTGCTTCAACACTAGGCTATCAACCAGCTAACAATCAACAATCTGCTGTCTGACATATAAGCAACTATGTATCTTGTTACAGTGGTTCATGCAGTTAATTGATGCCACAATGTAATAAATTGCAAATGTTCACACGCTAGTCCAGCGCTCATGTGGAACACTCACATTAAACTCGTCTTCATAAAAAAAACTTGAAAAGCATAAGTTAAGCAATTTTATACATCTCAATGATTCATAGAACATAACAAACATATACTAGTTCACAGCAAAAGACAAAGTTGTGAGAAGGTTGACAAATCAGGAAAAAACAAGCAAGGCTTCTCTGAGCAAAGGGCCTCTCGGCAGGCTTAAATTTCCTGGAGTTTACTCTGGTTTTTTCTTGTTGCCACCATCCAGGGTTAGGTTCTCTCATTCCAGAATAACCAATTATAATTGTGGTCTCAGCTGGAATGCTGAACTGAACCATGCAGTGTACTGACCATTTGAAATGCTTGTGCATTCCACTAAATTTAAGCACCGTTATTTGCAGAAATAAGCAGACCACAATGCCTCTTGTCCGTGCACCTATCCAAAAAACTGCCATGTAGCCATGCCAGCTAGTCCTCGGTCCGTGCAAGAACTGGCAGAAAGTGCATTCCGGACTAGGATGCAGTTTTTTTTGCTCGTCCCTGCACTGCAATCAGGAAGTAAAACATACGAATCAGCTTCTTTTAGATTGCGTTGGTCATTCTACCTTAGTTACTAACAATGTAGGAATACCTTGAAGACTGGAGGTTAGACGACGGCAACGAGGGATAGCCATCTCATTTTGCGCAGTTGTACTAAAACTGAGGTGTGTGCTTTTGATTGCGCGGATAGAAACGATATGGAGACAGACACCCCGAAACGATATGGAGACAGAGATCCCTGTTTGCGCAAATACGAAATACGGTTATTTAAACAGTGACAGATATTTGTAGTGGCGTATGATTAACAACAACATCTATTGTGTTATAATTGGCACTAGATTGACAGTATGAAGAGTCCTTAAGTAAGTAGCATCACATCACATCAACAATGCCACTAGATTAACATGCATAACATTAGCATTAGTATTACTGTCATGAGAGTAGCACATGGTCAGTAAATGTGCAATCAAATTTGTGCAGTTCCACTGGGATGAAGCAATGTTAGCAGTGTGAGAGTTAAGTGTAACTGCAAAAACACAATTCATGGGAAATAAAGCAAGACGGAAGCACTTCATAACATGGTGGTGGCATTGCTTCAATTTATCGACGGCACTAGACCATTACTTATAGTGACATTAGGTGGCATTGCTTAATGCTTCATGTGATTTTACATTAACGGTAGCGATATGGGCGTAGGGACAGCAGGGGCATAAAGTGGTGAGGCAGATGTGGCTGCCGAGAACGGCAAACACTCAGGCAGCATGTCTGCATTTGTCCCAATTTTTATCTCCTCGGTGACATTTTCCTATGTGAGCATAGGAAATCTAGACCTGCTCATTCTCATTTGCATTGTCCCCCAACACCCGTCACTTTCTTTCCTTTTTCAACCAAGAGATAGGTCCACTTCCCCCCACCCTTCGCCATCCACATGTTTTCTTCGTCTTTTCAACCAAGAGACCGGTTGGGTAGCCAGTATCTACTAATTTGCCCCGTTTCCTCTTAGAACCAAGTCCTAGATTCATGCTACAGCTTTCCCACTTTCTTCCCTGTTTGAACCAACTCTCAGAGTCGACTGTATGAACTAGCTTTACCTCTAATGATAGTAAAAGTCTAGGTGGCTTTGGAACAGCGGACGGAAGTAGAAAAAGATCCACATGAAGGGAGCTGGGACAGTAGAGCAAGGCAGGTTTCGAAGGAATATATACCTGAGGGTCATCGGCATGTGGCAAAGACGACGTCGGGAGGCCGCATCTTGGCCACAATACCGCAGGGAGGAACAAAGGGTTGGAGGCACTCCCGAGCCGGCGCTCTCTCGAAGAGAACGGCACGGCCGCCGATCGGGACGCGCGGGCAGCCGTTGGTCTCCTCCCTCGCCACCGACGACAGTGTGAACGATGCACCTACACCCCTGCCCCGGTCGAGGTTGTCCGGCCGGATTTGTGACCAGCCGTGAGCTGCGAGAGAGAGTGGCCACCTATGTCTTGCTTAGATCTGGAGAGCATGAGAGAGTGAATGAGAGGAACCCTAGTAAAGCAAGCGCTAAGGCTCCTGCTTATATATATAGTGGAGTGATTTTGTTGTACCAGCTTCAAAAAAATGCGCTCCTACATGCGTGCATCACTTCTCTTCATGAGAGTACAATATTCTATGGCCAAAGAACGTTCGCCGCAAGAGTAATAGTATAAGTGTGTGACGTGTGACATAAAATAAAATGTGCGCGACGTCTTTTGTTTTTTAGAAGTTCTGAGGGTAAGGTGTGAAGAGCACATATGTGCGTGATGTCTACCTGCACATAGACGGTGGGTGCGACATGCGAATCTGCGAGAGGACTCGGGAGAGTCGTGACTCATGAGGGTGCATGTGCGTGAGAGGGAGGGGGGCACATATCAATGCAATGCATGTGTCTGTAAATCATTATCCGACAAACATTCGCCACAAGCCTTTTCCCGACGAACGCCGTAAGAACTGTTAGATCGGCATCCGACAGTGTCAGTTTTGCCATGTCATTTAACAGAACAGACACTCCTCCTACACACAAATCTTCCACGTGAGTGTTAGCAACTGTCGTATGCTCCCTCCGTTCCGAAATGTAGTGCATATAGCTTTATTGAAAATTCAAACCTCGCAAACTTTTACCGAGTTTTCGTGTTCCAATTTGCACATGTAGAATACCCTGTATATATCATTTCATTCATCTTCGAGAGGTAACTATAAAGATGGGGGAGGAGTCTACAAAATAAGACCATCGTATCACCCGCATCAATTTCAACCATCCTTTGGTGTCGAGGAATATCATAGGAACTCTATATGATATGATTTTTATAGGATTTTTTCCTTTAGAGCCAATTGGTTCATAGGAATAGATTCATATACTCCACATTTCAAAGTAAATAAACATGATATCATTTCTATAGCTTTAGAGCCACTTGGTTCAAATGAATGGATTCATATACTCCCTTAATTTCAAAGGAAAATAAACATTAGCGTATATTCAATAGAAAAGTTCCTATGATCTGAACCAAATTACATATCTTTTCTAATCCCTCCTCATAGGAATTGAGATACATGTCATCTCTAGATTCAATATAAAAGTTCCTATGATGTGAACCAAATGACATCTCTTTTCCAATCCCTACTCATAGGAATTGAGATGCTCCATATCATCTCTTTCCCTACAACTTCCATGTATACATCTTCTATTCCTAAATAGATAGTACAACCCACTAGTAGCTTTTTTCCAAAACATGCAACTATGGCACAAGAACTATATAGTGTGCCAATAACTTTGAAAGATGGTCGCTGGATGAAGCTAATCCGATAGTGCAGAGATGGCGATTCCGAGCACTACTGGCCATTGGATATCATCAACATTCCACCAGATCTTCCACATGTACAATTTAGAAGACTCCCTGGTTGAACTTAAGCATAATGCACAAACCTCAAAACACAAGCACTTCTCCTTTGTTCTAGAATCTTATGTATCATAATTGTTTTTAACTAAATGAATTGCCATTATTTGTTTTTTACTTTATGCTTTACAATGCACAACCCCATGAATCTTAACATTTTTGTAAAACTAATTGATTTTGAATGAGATGAACTATAAGAACTAAACGAACATCTACATCATGCATATATGACTCAAAGCTTTACATGCTATAGTGTGTATTTATTCATAATTTGGTTTCAAAATCTCATGCATTTAATGCATCATTGCCTTTCGCTCGAACCTACGTCCACAATTTTTTGTACGTACTATATCTCCACTGATCCCCGAACCCAAAATGCTGCCTCGTTCCCGTAAAACCAAGTGGTCCACACATGCGTCGACTCAAACCCGTTTACTACAACGTGGCCCCCCACGCCGTAGTACTCCTACAAACCCTACCACCACACTCATCATCAGTTTTCTTCAAGAGGACGAGGGAGAAGCCAATTTGTAGTGGAGGCGCTTTCAAAAAAAAGGATATGTAGTGGAGACCCCTACCCTAGGGTGCCCTAGGTAGCTGCCGCACGCATCATTGTTTTCTCTTTTCTTTATGCTGTTGCGCCCTAGAGTGAAATGATGGTTGCTTTGTCCGTCCAGCTTAATACGGGCCCTAGAGTGAAATGATGGTTGCTTCGTCCGTCTAGCTTAATGCGAGAAAGGTGGGGCTTTTTGATTTGACCCCTCGTCGCTCATTTTCTACTACTGCGGCGCTACGACCGGGGTGCCTCCAGTTCCAACCGCTGCTCGGAACTGTAATTTGAGGAATTGCACGTGGAAAAAGACGGTGGATGAGCCACATGTTGGCCAAAGGGGTCCTGTTAAGTGTGTCGCCATTTCGTGTGCGGACTGACCCTGCTTGAGTTGCTACGCCAACACGACAGGAGCAGCCTACCACTTGGTTTTGCTCCTTGGTGAATCCCGACTATATTGATATAAAAAGATACATGCTGAACTACCCTCTCCGTCTCGGTTTTTTATTTTTAGGCGTCTCGGTTTATAGGGCATGCAGGTAGTTCTAGGTCATCCATTTGACTAACTAAATATGAGTTACTAGTATGTCACAAAAAGTACAACTATATCATTGGATTCTTAAGCGGATGTAGTTGTATTTAAAAATTGAGGGCGGGGCTTTTCCTGCGTGGTAGGCGGGGCAGTTCCGCCTAGTCGGTTCGACAGAGACGCGAGAAGACGAGGGAGTAGGCTGCTGCAAACGTAGGGCTGTGTGATTTGACAGCGAGCTATTGCTGGACAGGTGGGGCCCCGTGATTTGACTTGCCATTATCATTTTAACTACGGCGCTACGACCGGCATGAGTCTCCCGATTCCTGACCACCTCCATACAGGTGCCTCTCCCAATGCTCCACCATGTAGTTGAGGCTGGCTCTTGCATGAGAGCCCACTTCTCCACTTTTTCCTTGCCTCTTTCCTCCACACATGCAAAAATGCCATGTAAAGCGGGCTTATAGCCCACTATTGTACTCCCTCCATCCTAAAATAAGTGACTCAAAAATGACTCAACTTTGTACTAATGTTAGTACAAAGTTGAGTAAGTTTTGAGTCACTTATTTTGGGACAGAGGGAGTAGTACTTACTTACTCCTACAGGTGCTAAGTTTGCCACATCGGCATAAAGTTTGATGTGGCAAGTTTGGTGACCCAAGTAAGAAACGGTGCTAAGCGCGTGTACCTAGGTGAAAAGACAATTTTGAGTCTATAGCTAATTAAATGAAGCAAACTTAGCAACACCATTTCATTGGAAGAGGTCACTCCTTGGCAAATGCAATAAATACTAGTACTCCCTGTGTCCTAGTGTCAAAAACGTTCTTATATTATGGGACGGAGGGAGTACGAAGAAAGAGATAGAGAGGAGTAAAAAAAATAAATACACTTATAGCCAACCTTATAGCCAACCTTGTTGTAGTATGAGTGACTAAGTGATGACTATGTATGACATGCCAACATCAGATAGCCTAACGCACCGTGTTAAATCTCCAACGGCGCGACCGTGCGAGCGACGCGACGGTCGTGGTAGGCGCGACCATGATACGGGCTGCTGGCAGCCCTTGGATCTGAGATCAAACGGTCGCATGCTAAGTTGCTGAAAATTTGTAGAATAACCGTCCAGGATAGGATATTCACCCATAGGTCTAGAATCACGCCATGCAACCGTTGGATCTCAGATCCAAGGGCTCTCGGAAGCCCGTATCATGGAAGAATGGAAAGCCACTGCCCTGCCGTTTGCACGCTGGCAGTTCGCTCCTACTCGTCCCCGCACGTCCTTCAATACTATGGCGGTTCCCTCCTAGTCGTCTCGTCCATTCACATTACGGCAGTTCCACTAATCCTAACCCTGCTCCCAAATCCATGGCGTCCCAAATCTTCACGATCGGCGGTGAGCACAAGGTTAGAACCATCACCGGCAATGAGTTCGACGTCATCTACACCCGTTCTTCCGCGACGGTGAAAGGATGCCTTTCTCGCTTCAGACGCATGTTCGAAGACTCAGATGATGAGCAGTTCGCTGGGCTAGATGTTGAGTACACCACAGTCCTGGGACGAGAGAAGGATCTAAAGGACAAAGAGAGGAAGAAGCCAGTCGTGATCCAGGTTTGCATGCATGACTTATGCTTGGTCTACCCCATATGCCATGCCGACGTTGAATGCCTGGATTTTAAGGACTACCTCGAGAGCAACCTAGTCAAATTCGTTACTGTAGACTTTGGTAACGACAAAGAAGTCCTAGGTCGGATAGGCCTCTTTGTAGGCAACACCTTCGACCTCCAGAAGAATCGGCTGGTGTCCTCTCTTCAGCCTTGAATGCTGACCCTGGCAGGAGCCATGGTTCATCCTTCGTACAGTAAACTGGAGAAACCTCATTACACGTTTCATCGTTATGCATGGCAGCGGAATGTACTAGATATAGACCACATCAACTATGCTGCAATGGAAGGCTACCTTTGTTTTACTATCTACAAGGGTTGGATGAAGAGCAAGAGCCAAGTGTGCGGTTCAAGCAAAGAAGTATCGGCCAAGAGGAAGAGGGACAAGGACGAAGTCAAGGACATGGACGAGGACTCCTCCGAGTGAGTAAGGTGTCAGTATCGTTGCTCATGGTGGTTCTAATGCAGTGTCTATCGGATTAGTTGCATAGTTTAATTTCAGGTGTGCTTAGTTGAATTTGAGGGGTGTGTTGTGCCGAGCCCTAGCAGAACTATATTATGTTTCTTCTCGTTACTTTAACTCCTCAGTATGATACATACTACTAGTATTTCTTTAATAGAATTTAGCACCCCAATTAAGCACGTACTAGCTTTTTTAATAGTACTATATGCATAATTTGGCGACGAGCGCTCTCTATATGTACCACATTTTTTTAAATTTCAATATTTGCTCCACGGTGCAATCCATCGATAGTACTACTGTACAAAAGTATACATTTTTTAAAAGGCTGGAGTACTGTTCATCACATATATAGCCAGTTAAATTCTCAACCTAGAACGACGTGCATGCCATGTAGTAAACCGATATGGAGGAAGTATAGTGAAAATGAGGTGATTTTACCGAGCGATCGGCGGGGGAGAATGGCCTGTCATGCGGTCCCACGTGTCATGATGTACCAAGGCGATGCGCGTGTCCCTCTTGAGGCAGAAGCAATACTACATGGTTTGAGATGATGGCGAACCAAAGTGTGAAATAATGTTTGCTTCGTCCGTCTGGGAAGGTGCGGCATTGTGATTTGACGTCTCATTGCTCATTACTACTACTGGGCCGGTACGAGTGGGGTGCGTCCCCCCTGCTGTTCTGCACTGTTATTTGGTGCTTGACACATCGACCCGGTTGCTATATGTCCCACATGTCGGTGACAGGAAGTACAGAATTCATGAAAGGGAGCGTTGACGGAGAAGTATACTACAGAACTCATGAAAGGGAGCGACTTAGTTTTGGAAAAATCTGTTTTTACGGAGTACGTACCCACTAGGGTTTATAGGGCTCATATAAAAAACAATCGTTTTTCCATTTGATAAGTCTCAATTCTACTATACTAGTAGTAGTACCATTACATGTTGGATTTCGAGGTGCGTTAGATCACCCGACGCAAGCAGTGTCAAGAGGAAACTAACCAATGAATGTACAAGTTCATGGAAATTTAGTGGTCATTCATGCATTCGTTCTAATTAATGCCTCGGTAAACGTAACTTCTTGAGAAAAACGAGCGTACTAATTACTTGTGCAAACTACGAAATTAATTCAACCACTCACCGTCTACCTTGGTTGGAGAGATTTTGAAATTGAGCCATAAACTAGAAAGGAGGGAGTAGTAACTTTTGTCTTGATTACTATTTGTGGCCTTGTATAGATGCAAAATGTATTTTTTTATAGTGGCCTTGTATAAGTAAATGGAGGGAGTACTAACCAAGGTACGTAGTAGGGACGAGGAGTAAATGGAGGGAGTAGTACTCCCTCCGTCTAGGTGTGTGGTCGTCTTACGAAAACTAAATAATCCCCAAACACTTAGGCGCGATGCATTAAATTCTACCTCGTTCTTGTTTCTTGACATATCAACCAATAAGAGATGTGGGGTGTGCATGCTTTTAATGACTTGAGACTACCGAACACGACATGCAGTGGTTAGTTCATTGCATGCAATGCTATTAATTAGCAAATGAACATTAAGTTCTCTCGTTTTCTCCTCCTCCTTGGTCACAGTGCACAACCTAAGATGACTTACTCACCTAGACGGAGGGGGTAAAATTTTCTCCTCGTGCTGCGAGCGACCGCGCGCGTGGGCGAGGGAGCGGGCATAAGGCGTACAGTAGTAGGAATACTACTACTACTCGTAAGCAACCTTCGCCTCATCCCGCGAGCCACCACGCCCGTGGGCGGGGGAGACGACATACTAAGCAAGCTTCTCCTCGTTCTGCGAGTTGACGGGACACATCAAAAGTACTCTAGTGTATAGAGCCTTGCCTCTAAGGTAGGCCCCATATGGTTTGTCTCTTTTTTTAACATAACACATCAAGTCACAATTTGTTTGTTCACCCGTGGTAGACGATCCTCCCTCCACCAAGTGGACAACCAGTACACGTGCCAAATTACCACGTGGGCTGCCTTTTTCATACAGAAATGAGCTCCACCGTGTACCCGCGCGGGTGTGTTGGGAAAGAGATGGGAGTACATGCGCCGTGCGTGCACCTCTTCTCTTCGTGCACGTCCCCCACCTACGTAGTGTGTGTGTGAGAGAGATACAAACCTAGACATAATGCGCCGTCCATCCCCATGCCTCCGCCCAGTCCGAGCACCAGTCACCACCACGCCCCACTCCTCCTCACCTTATCTCTCATCTTTCTCCCTCCATTTTTATATACAAGGGGCCACTATCAAAATTACAATTTGTAGATATACAAGGCCACTAACACTAATCGATGGAATATTAATGGTGTTTGCCTCGTGGTACTAGCAAAGGAGGACATTAATTATCCCTTGCATGAATGCGGGAGTTTGTAAAAAAATGCATCTTGATGTTCCGTGCAATGCACGGGCATCTTGCTAGTCCATGAAAACAACACATGGCAAAATTCCACGACAAACGAGGGAATTGAATCTATTGGGAGGGGCTGTTTGGATCTTGCCCGGGGTAGCCAAAATATTGGCGACCTTTTTGTCCACCGGTGCCTTTGCCACCGATGAACGAGGAATGGCTCGGGTGCTCATGCTGTCATGCATCCTCCAGCGCGCATGTTGGAGACGAGCTCGCACGAGCTATGTTTTTTTGTCCCACAACGCCGCCCGAGCCGCCCGCAGATCGACCGGCGACCCGCAAATTACGACATCCAACCAGACGAAATTCACGCAAACACGTAGACAAACTGATATTTCATATAAACAACGACGGAAATCATATAAAATACCGGATTTTCATACAAACATGACAGATTTCATTACATTCAAATGAACTACGCGGTGCTAGTTCTGGACATCATAGGTATATAATACCTGGCCTAAATGGTCGCCCGTCGATCGATTTGTGTTCCTCATGTCCGGCAGCATGATCACTGGACTGCCGGGAGCCCCGGAGGTATATGCTTCAGCACAAAGGACGGCTCGCTTCCCCATTGCCCAACTGATATCAATGGCTGGTGCCAAAGATGATGGTGGCGGACACCGGTTCGAGTTCATCACCGGCCACTACTTCGCCATGGCCGGCACCGGCTCGAGTTCATCCTAACATTCACCTCTTCCGTGGAGCCCATGCGGGGTCGACGAAGGTCCTTGCAACAAAAGGATCCGGCAAGACACCTGCTGTGTACGCCGGCGTCGCCTCTGCGGTGACCTTCATGGGACCCAAGCGGCGGTGGCCTCCCGTGTTCTGCTTCTCCTCGATGATGGCGGCGGACGCGGAGGCGCTGGCCACTGACTCGTTGCTCTCCGCGCACCCGGCTTTTGTCGCTGCTTGCATTGCGCGGCTGCCGGCATGGGAGTCTCAGCCACAGAAATGGGAGACGCGGTACGAGGCGGCGGTGTGGACGGCAGCAACGACGCCCATGCGCTGCTCCTCGTCGAGCTGGCCTGGAGCGGCGAGTTGCTGAAGCGCGCGCCGGCTTGGGGCGGCAACTGGCTCCGTCGGGAGAGGGGAGGGAGGTGGATCAGCGAGCTGCATAGCTCGTATCCAGCGGGCTACCCAGCCGGCTTGGATGCTAAATAACTACTCTTCGTAAGCCATTGTAAGAGTGGACAAAATGGTGGAGGAGATAGGGGAGCGGCGAAGGCGTGCGATTCTTGGCCGGCGTTTGGCCTCGTTTAAATAGGAGATTAAATAGACGGCGAACGGGAGGAGCTCGGCCAGCATTGCGTTTAACGCCGGCCCGGTCATGAACGGACGTGTGTCCAGAGTGGGTTTCTCGGCTTCCACACAGGCGGGTTTCATGGAGGCATTTGAATGCGGCACAGAGGCGTGTTCAGCCGGGCGTGCAGCGAGTGGCGCCCTCGACTCTCACCTAGGACACCGCGCCGTTCTTCCACTGACGTGTGGGCTCTTTGGGTGCATGGCCTGCATGTCAGTGACCCAATGCAGGCAGCGCACTACAAAGGAACCTTTGATGGGCCAGGGCGGTCAAAAGCGGGCATTTCATAAACCGATGATTGTTCATTGAGTGTGACGTCATCTTTTTCATGTAGATAAGCCTACTATGTTGATAGCCCGTTCGATACATTGTGATTCATAAAGACCATTGCAAACATCAATGTTCAGCTTATCACAGATAAGATTGATTAATACCCGTAACAATCCATGTCCTTAACAAAGGGTGCATGCACATATAGGTTGAGCGTGTGTCTTGCCTCGTGTTCTGTGTGCATGCAGGGTGCGAGTGTTGCGTGCGTGCATGGGTACGTTTCAGTGTTGCATGCATGGGTGCGTATGTGCGTGTGTTCGTGAGTGCATGTGTACGTGTCAGTGTTGCACGCCAGCATGCGTGCGTGTGTACGTGTCAGTGTTGCACGCCTGCATGCGTGCGTGTCTTGCGTGCGTGCATGTGTAAGTTATGTGTACGTGTCAGTGTTGCACGCCTGCATGCGTGCGTGTCTTGCGTGCGTGCATGTGTACATGCGGGGTGAGGCTACACGTCAGTCGACTGACTTTTTCATCTCTGGTCATTAGATTTTCCAGCCGTTGGATACGAAATCAAGGGCCTCCAGTTTATCATCAAACTCCACCCCCCGAGCCGCCAGCCCCCGCCGCCCACGGCCGGCCCGCCCTCCCCGAAACCACTCCCCACCGCTGGTCCGCCACCGCACTGGCCATCCCTCTAGC
>NC_041389.1:557955307-557956726 GCF_002162155.2 Triticum dicoccoides
CCCCACCGCCTAATGAACGCCCCCAACCGCCGGTGACTGCCAACCAGAGGTCTCACGACTTTGAATACCCACCTACCACTAATTTATTACCATTTCTGTCCTTCATATGCGCGCTGATGGGTGGGCCCTATGGTAATGTGCGCTGCTGAATGTGGACCGTTTGACTGGTCAATTGAGCGTGTTATCAACAAATTATGGAGCTGTATGGTGAGCCAGTGACCGTATGATCACCCTAAAATGTACTCCTATTTTATTAACACAGTACAGACTCAAACTACCATTTCTTTCTTTAATATACGGGATGACAGGTGGGCCCCACGGTTACGCGCCCCGATAGTGCAACACTAGTTGCGCCGCGTGGAACGTTTGACTGGTCAATTGATTGTGTCATCAACAAAATACGGAGTTGTATGGGTGAGCCAGTGACCGTATAATCATTACATGTATTTGTTTAACACGATACAGACGCAAGGGCTCATATATACGCGCAAGCACTCACCGCTATAAGAGCACACACGCGAACCCTACCCCTATGAGCACCTTCGAGAGAGTGGGCCAGCATATATGATCTTCAGATTTTAGGAAGTCACCATAGGTGCCTCGTAGTTGAGTGGAACGTCTCCTCCCACTGAACGTGCATCGCCGGAAAATACTGAAATTAACACAAGATAAATGCGAGCACCGGGACTTTAACCTTGGCGGGCTCGAGAAACCACTGTCCTCCTAACCATCCAACCACATGTTGGTTAGCACGACAAAATGTATGTGGTGACCGTGATGAGATTATTCTGAAGTCCAGTGACCATATCATGCTTTCGCTTCAAATACAATGACCGTAAGTGTCGTCGACAAAATACGGAGCATGCATCAAATGCAAAGTCCGTCAGTGTCATCAACAAAATATGGAGACGTATCGTGAGCTAGATACCGTTGTACTATTGTATATGCTTATTTTCTTAGTGGCCGATTGCGTGTGTGGTGTGGTGGGCACATCATTTCTAGTTGTGGTGGGTCAACATGAAGACTCATGGGTCGGTTCCATCCTGCGCCACATATAGGTTGGACCGAGACGTGTTATACGAAGACCCATGTGGAGGACTCGGCGTACAACACGAAGCTACCAGCGTCGTGGAGGATTCTATCCCCACTGGTGATAAGCCGACTATATATGATTTGTAACCCTAGGCCCTTAGTATGTTATACAAGCTTGGGGGCTAGTTCGTCGATAGTATACACACATAATGCCTGGTATTCAGGTGTACTTTGTACACACCCCTATCACTAATATACAGTAACAGGAGTAGGCTCTTTCTTCAACTACAAGGGTCCGATCCGAACTAGGGTAAAACTTTGCCTCATATTACCATCCAGCCTGGATATCCTTCCGAATGATATGATGAAATCATATCTACCAACTAC
>NC_041389.1:557957043-557985725 GCF_002162155.2 Triticum dicoccoides
CGAGAGAGGCCTAAAGATAATGTGCGTGCGGGAGACACGTAGGCACATATATGTGCGTATAGAGGGCTAGTAGAGACCGTGCGTGTGTGTATATGCATGCGAGAGAAATAGTGTTTTCGAACTGAGATTAGTGAAAAGAGTGGTACATAGTAGTCAGAAAGAGAGAGAGAGAAACAGAGAGAGCATGTGCGTGACACACCTCGACACCCTGAGAGAGATTGTGAGCATGTGTGAAAGAGAAATGCCAATGCATATAAAGTGTGTGCACTTATGCGTTAGATAGAGAGATATATAACGCGTTTGTGAGAACGGGGCGAGGCATAGTGCATCTACGTGTAAACGGCGGTTCTACGCATTAAATTTAAATATAAATGGCATTATTATTTTTGGATGAGATCATGAATTTTGCAAATTGCGTATGGACGAAAATCGGTCTATCAGACACCCATACTCTATTGAATTCTAGCATGTGCATGTGTTTATTTCATATTATCGATCCATAGAGTGAGAGCGGTTTGAAATACATGCAATGGATGCTTTTGCAATTCATATATAAACATTAATTAGTGCACTCCATGTTGTTAGTGTGAAGCACTTTATACATTTGTCACTTGCATGGATACATTCCAAATTGCTAGCTACAAAATAGAATACATGTCGAATTCAACATAAAGGGGATTTCGAAGATTCGAATTCATTGGAAGTGCATTCATCTATTTGAACCAGAGATAATGGAATTTGTAAATCAGATGTAAAAGGGGGCATCAATCTTTCTTGTGAGTTTGAACATGCTATATATATTCATACGCATATCTAACTTTTTATTTTTTGCAACCAAGGAGATTATATCTGGAACCATGCATGAACTGAGGTAAGTTGCATATTTTTTAATATATACTCGTGTACAGTGTATATTCAAATGTACCCCCTCCATTCCAAAATAATCGTAGCTTTAGGATTTTCAAGAGTAAAGATTTGTGAAGTTTGACAAATCCTGAAAGTTCAATTCAAGAGAATCGAAAACGTTAATGCTTCTGCTCCCATATATTAAACGAAGCGCCAAATAGGCCTCTTGCCACCCGAAACCGCACGAGACTAATGTTTGGTGGTAGGAAATTACTGTCCTGACTCTGGCCTGTGTAGCCTATCGGCCCGATGTCCAAAGGTCTAAACCGGGGTAGGTTTGTAACTTCACCAAGACGCCAATCTTAGCCGCCTCCGAGAAGCATTCATACGCCGTGGGCGCCTAAACACCCATGCGCTCGGCCGAAATCTATCCCGCTCACATTTGGGACACCTGACATGACTGTCCTACCCCCAACCCACAATATGTCCGAATTTTAGATGGGGGCAAAGTTTGTAACTTTCCCCAAATTTCAAACAAGAGCCTCTCAATCTGAAACATTGTTCCCCCTTAGTTCCCCGCCTCCCTCCGTTTCCCCATTCATACTCCGTGGGCGCGAAAACGCCCTCTCCACCAGCCGCAAAACCCCAGCCTCCTCCGTCCTCCACTCCATAGCGGCCAATCCACCGCCGCCCTCCTCCATCACGCCGGAGCCGGTACCCCGACATCGTCGTCCAACGCAACCGCAACCGCAACACCCTTAAGGACTTAGCAGCTGAAGCCGAGGCAGAGCTGCCTCCACGATGCCAAAGCAGACGTGCGCTATACTAGAACCACTCCGACCACGCCATCCTGCGCCTCACTACTGCGGCTCCACTGTCGCAACCGTCCACCGCACCGGAGCTGTTCCCGCTACGCCGTGTTTCGCCGCCTCGGATTTGCTTCCCCGCCGCCGAAGGACGGCCACCACACCACACTCAACAACTTGGTCATGGGTTCGTCCAAGGCTGCACCGTCCTCCACAACTTCTGGTTTCCGGCGAACAACAAGAAGATCATCGGAAAAACAGAAGGAGGACACAACACTGCCAGCAGAAAGAGGTACTCCTCTTCCCTTATTCGTGCAAATCTTATGTCTCCGCTCACACCATATTCATCCCATGAAAGAAACTAGTTGAGCGCTTCTTACTGCATCTTCTTCGTGATACTAAATGCACAAGGTTTCCTCCCTTTTACTATTTCACCTTTGCTAGATTTCAATTCAGGGTCAGTCGAACCGCAATTAAAATAAGCAGCACCCGCTTTGGCGCGCGGAGCACCTAGTCCGCCTGTTCCCCAGGGAAGCGGCGCATCGGTGTCTATCATAGGGGTGTGGGGAGCAGGAGCTTCTTGTGCCTGATCTGGAGGTCGATGGGGCTTGAATGGATGGCCGAGGGGCGATGCCAACCACGGCGGTGCGGTGAGGTCGAGGGGAGGGCGTAGGCAGGGGAGGAATACTGGGACGATGGTCGCTGGCGTTTTGAGGAAGATCGTCAACACTGACTTGCTGGAGGTAGATGAAGGCGATCTGCCTGTTCTTTGTACATCGGACAGTGCAGAAAAAATGGACTGACCTATTTGCTTTCAGTCGACTGTTATTTTCATTGAATCCTGTAGTAATGTAGTGTGCCGTGCATGTTGTAGAGCTATCATATGTCTCCCGTCATTTATTCTCACCGACCTGCTATCTGCTACCTTTACACTGTACTAATTGTGCACACACTTCACCCATACTCACACTATTGTTTTTTTATGCATGGGTATTTCAGACTCTGACGCAGTGTTGATGAATGCAGAAAAGAAAAGACAGAAGTCGCTCCAGTGTAATTCAAATATAAGCACTAAGCATTTCAGCGCTCTAATGGGTGCAGTGTCAGCAGTTGGAGACAGTAAACGTAGCTCTGCAGTTGATGATCTCAATTGCCACACACAACCAACCCAGGTGCTTGCTTTAACTTCGCGCTGTCAAATGTGGTTGCATGTTGCATATGGTGTCTAGCTTGTATTGCTTCCAATTTGGTTAAATTGCATCTGCTTACTTTACACATTATACCTTTGATAATGACATGTGTCGGTGTCAAAACCGGCGGATCTCGGGTAGGGGGTCCCGAACTGTGCGTCTAGGCGGATGGTAACATGAGACAAGGGACATGATGTTTTTACCCAGGTTCGGGCCCTCTCGATGGAGGTAAAACCCTACTCCTGCTTGATTAATATTGATGATATGCATAGTACAAGAGTAGATCTACCACGAGATTAGAGTGGCTAAACCCTAGAAGCTAGCCTATGGTATGATTGTTGTTCGTCCTATGGACTAAAACTCTCCGGTTTATATAGACACCGGAGAGGGCTAGGGTTACACAGAGTCGGTTACAATGGGAGGAGATCTTCATATCATATCACCAAGCTTGCCTTCCATGCAAAGGAAAGTCCCATCCGGACACGGGACGGAGTCTTCAATCTTGTATCTTCATAGTCGAGGAGTCCGGCCAAAGGTCTTAGTCCGGCCATCCAGACACCCCCTAATCCAGGACTCCCTCAGTAGCCCCTGAACCAGGCTTCAATGACGACGAGTCCGGCGCGCAAGTTGTCTTCGACATTGCAAGGCAGGTTCTCCTTCAAATTCCCTGTATCCGTCGAATTGTGTCCGGCTTCGAGTGCGTGCTGTCCTCCTCGGCTTCTGTGCCCCATAATGACCATCTTCCACGCGTCAAACGAATGTGAAAAGCCAGGGGATTTTCTTTTCACTTACCCCCCCGGTTGCGTTAATGAGCCGCCCATAAAAGAGACGGGGATTTAGATCCAATTTGCACCATCTTCCCTCCGCGAGTCTTCATCAGAGCGCCTCTGACAGAGATCCATTCCATCATGGCCAGTCGGTGTCGCTCCTCCTCTCGCCCCTCTAGCCCTCGGCCAGGAGATTGGGGGCGGTGTTCCGTCCCGCATAGCAAGTTAGTAGTGCTTCAGTCCAAGGGGCTTCTCCCCCAGCATATATGGTCCCAGTTCGAGCCGGGATTGCTGCCTATAGCGGCGGAGAGCAGGCAGAGGGCGTCCCCAATCCCTCTCAAGGAGAGCGGGTATGCTTAGTCCCTTATTTGATGAGAGGAGTAGGATTTGCAATTCATCCGTTCCTCCGAGGGTTGCTAGAGTTCTACGGCCTCCAGCTACATAACCTCACGCCCGCCTCCATTTTGCACATCGCGGGCTTCGTGGCCCTCTGCGAGCTGTTCTTGGGTGTTGAGGCCCATTTCACGCTGTGGAAGAGGTTGTTTTGCCTTGTGCCCCGTTCTCAGGAGGGGTCTATTTATCAGGTGGGCAGAGCCGAACTATGGCGCATCGCCGGGACCGGATATCTATCCGGTACCCCAAAGAGGGCGTCCGAAGACTGGCCCTCGAAGTGGTTTTATATAGATGATGTCCTCCTGCCGGACCCTGTACGGATTGGCCTCCCTGAGTTCAATAATGCCCCGTTGAAGAAGCGCCTGAGTTGGCACCCACGGAACCCTCAGAGGGAAGCTGACAGGGACGTCCGTTACCTGATGAGCCGGATAAGGTTGTTGGCTCATTCCGGACTGACCATGATCAAGGTCATGGCCATATGCATTACGCAAGGGGTGCAGCCGCTTCAATACAGAGGCCACCCCATGTGGGATTTCAACGGGGAGGATGACGCTACCCGGTGCGGTCGCAAGGGGCCAGATTCGGCCGCCACTTTAACGAGAATCTTATCCGCTTTGTACAAGGGGGAAGAGGAAGAATTCCTCCGTGTCAATCCGGAAGGTGGATTCTCCATGTACAATCCACCTAGTTGGGTGAGAGGATGCTTTCACTTGCCTATCCACTTTTGAAATTCCCGTGGTTGAGTACTTAGTCTAGTAATGTTTAAACGTAGGAGCTGCGCCAGGCTGTGAAGGAAATAAACAGCCCTGCTCCACAACCCGAGGACCCGGAACGGTCCCTCGATCCGAACTCCCAAGAAGATCTGGAATTATGTGTGGAGTTAATTGATGGAGTATTTCATCAATTGAGCAAGGATAACTCCTTAGTGGCCATCACGGCCGACTATCCCGGACTACTTCCAGCCTCCAAGGTAACTAAGACCGAAGTCCCAGTATTCTCATGCTTTATCTTGCATGCCATAAACTAATAGCATTTCGCAGGGTAAATCCTTGAGGTGGAAGGCCGAGCCCACGGTGGGCAGCCAACAAGGGCCGCTGAAGCCAGGCGGGCCAAAAAGAAGTGCGGACCAGATCGAGATTCCGGCGCAACGGTACGGCGTGCGAATTTAATGCCTAGGGTTTATGCCCTTGAGTCTTACTAATTCTCATGATTTTCTTAGAAAGAAGAGAGCCCATCGGACTATGTCCGCCGGCCAAGGTTCGAGGCTGGGTCCGGAAGCGGAGGCGGACATGGGGCGCGCCTCGGGCGCTCCTCCGACAGAGGACGCCGACGGACTATCTGCCACCAATTTAGAGGTGGAGAGTGCCCTGAACCACAGGCGTCGCCGGACTGTTCTTCGTGACGCGTGTTTTCCCCAGAGGCGTTGGACGCCTTTAATACAGGAGATGCGTACCTCCGTGCTGCTCAAAATGGTCTAGCCAGAGCCACGGAGCAGTATGTGAAAGATATACAGGTGAGTAGAATTGAAGGTTATATATGTTAGTAGCCCCCGAGACTTGAAACAGTGAAGTTAACTGTTTGAAGGATCATGTGCTATGCAGTGTCTTACAAAGAAGAATACGCAATTGTCCCAGGAGCTCGAAGAGTGCAAGGCCCAGCTCGGGGCCGCATTGGCCACTTCAGAAAATGTCAAGGGGACGCCCGCAGGTAATATATGCTTCGAAAGATAATTCCGTTTTGAAATGCGGCAGGTGTGCAACCCTGACGATAATAATGCAGATGAGGCTGGAGTAAATCCGGACAAGCAACAACTCCTACGCCAACTAAAGGTTGGCGAGAGCGTGCTGACGAGGGTGAGGCAAGAGAAGAACAAGCTTCAAGACGCCAATACCCAGCCGGGCGAGGAACTGAAAGATGTTCGTATTCAGCTGTCTTCTGCCGTGAAGGAGAATCGGCGACTTCGACGCGGCATTTTTAGTAAGTGCTTGAACGAATCTTCGAAAAAAGAATTCGGCGAGGAAGTCGATTGACAGAGCTATGTCTGTAGGTCTGCTGACGGGTCGTCCTGCAGAGGAAATGCCCGGTTCAACGGGAGACCTTCTTCCCGAGCTGTTGCAACTACACGAACGAGTTCGACAGGCAATGCAAAGCGTCATCCAGGCTATGTGGACATCCCTCTCCGTGCCCGAAGGCCTTGAGGAGCTTACAAAGAAGCTGAAGGGAGTGCGACAGCACTTCCGGTTGTGGAAGATATCGGCTTGCCATCAAGGTGCCAGGGAGGCCTGGGCCATGGTGAAGACTCGGTACACGAAGGCTGACCCAAACCACATGGCCGAGGTAGGCCCTATAGGTCCGGACGGAAAGGAGATCCATGTCAGCTTAGCATATGGCCAGGTGGAGCTGGCTGCAAAGTATTCCCAACAAGACTGTAAATTAGACCGCCTGTTGGAAGGTATTGAAGAAGAATATGCCGAGTCGGATTGACTCTGTAATTTAAAATGACATAAAAAATGCCTTCTAGCCGGATTGTAGATCGTTTGTCATTGCAGACCTTTTCACTTCGACCTCTGGACCCTATAGTCCAGAGTGTGTCTGAATACCCTCTCGATTATGTAAGAACCGGGGCATGCATGGAGACAAGGTGTAGGGGTCATAAGTGCTTTAGCAGACAAGTGCCCAACTAGTTATGTTATATTACATGGTTAGTAAGAAACATCTTCCAGGGAGAATAGTTCCGTTAGGGTTCCCTGGGAGGCATGCCCTAAAGTGCATGTCCGAACTGCCAGAAAGAGCAGAAAAGCATCTGGGGGCAAATGAATAAATACGAAAGATCATCTTTTAGTTCACCGACCGAATATTCCCTTAAGAACGCTAGCTTTCGGCTTCACCCAGTCTGAGGTACACATCCGGCTGACCCGGCAGTAACAATCATAGAGGTGCTCCCTTTACCACCTAGCCGAACGAATGGGGACGTAGGGGTAAGCACAGGAGCCAAGCAACCCAGCTTGGCCAAAACTTAAGTCATATCGATGCATATAATGGTGTATAAAAGGTTCACGCGGAAGCATCACACATGTTTTGGGCATGAGGCCCGTTTTATATAAACTTCTTGGTAAAGAAGCCCCCAGGTATTATGAGCGTGGGTAGTGCGTCGGGTATGTGCAAACAATGCACATGCAAGCCCCTAAGGGCTTGGGAGAAGAAAAAAGGGTAGGGAGAAGGAACAAAATCCCGGACTGCCAATAAAAAATAAAAATAAAAAAGAAAACAAAGGGACAGAGGAAGGAAACAAACACGGAGTCCGGCGCTAGGCGTAGAATCTTCGTAGGTGTGCTGTGTTCCATGGGTTCGGCTCGAGTCGGTTATCCGATGCGTTTCGCAGACGGTACGCTCCGCTGGTCAGTACTTGGTCGATTATGAAGGGGCCCTCCCATTTGGGCTTTAATTTATCCTTTTTCTTGTCCGGCAGGCGTAGAACTAGTTCGCCAACATTATAGGTTTTGGCCCGTACTTCTCTGCTTTGGTATCTTCGAGCCTGCTGTTGATAGAATGCGGAACGAGCTTTTGCCATGTCGCGCTCCTCTTCCAATGCGTCCAAGCTGTCCTGCCGATCGAGCTCGGCTTCTATTTCTTCGTACATGTGCACTCGAGGTGAGTCATGGATTATGTCGCATGGCAGTACTGCCTCTGCGCCGTATACCATAAAAAATGGTGTGAATCCGGTAGTGCGATTCGGCGTGGTCCGCAGCCCCCAGAGTACAGAGTCAAGCTCCTCTACCCAGTGCGGGTTAGATTCCTTGAGGGATCTCACTAGTCTGGGTTTGATGCCGCTCATAATGAGAATGTTGGCCCGTTTGACTTGACCGTTAGTTTGAGGGTGATAGACTGAAGCATAGTCGAGCTTGATGGCCATGTTTTTGCACCAAAATTTGACTTCATCGGCCGTGAAGTTTGTGCCATTGTTGGTTATGATGCTGTGGGGGACGCCGTAACGGTGTACGACCCCGGATATGAAGTCTATCACTGGTCTGGATTTTGCCGTCTTTACAGGCTTGGCTTCTATCCATTTGGTGAATTTGTCCACCATGACCAGTAGATATTTTTACTTGTGGGTTCCTCCTTTGAGGGGTCCGACCATGTCAAGCCCCCAGACCGCAAAAGGCCAGGTAATTGGTATAGTTTGTAGGGCGGTAGGCGGCATGTGGCTTTGGTTGGCGAATAACTGGCAACCAACACATCGTTGCACTAAGTCCTGAGCGTCTGCCCGGGCCGTTGGCCAATAAAATCCGGTACGAAATGCCTTGCTTACAAGGGCCCGAGCTGCGGCGTGGTGCCCCCCGAGTCTGGCATGCAGTTCAGCCAAAAGGTCTCGCCCTTCCTCTTCGGAGATACACCTTTGAAGGACTCCGGTTGTGCTTTTCTTGTAAAGCTCTCCCTCGTGGACTTTGTAGGCTTTAGATCGCCGCACTATGCAGCGGGCCTCGTTTTGGTCCTCGGGAAGTTCCTGCCTAGTTAGGTAGGCTAGGAATGGTTCTTTCCAAGGGGCAATGACTGCCATTATTGCGTGGGCTGACGGCGTTGTTTCGTTGGCGGAGCCCCCAACTGTGTCAGAATGTTCGGTGAGGGGTAGTGTAGTTGTGTCCGGGCTATTGTTTTCGGATTCTCCTTCCCATGATACGGATGGCTTGAATAGCCTTTCTAGGAAGATGTTGGGAGGGACGGCCTCGCGCTTGGCGCCAATGCGTGCCAACACGTCTGCTGCTTGGTTATTTTCCCGAGCTATGTGATGAAATTCAAGCCCCTCAAACCAAGCTGACATCCTTAAGATGGCGTTGCGGTAAGCTGCCATTTTCGGATCCTTGGCGTCGAAGTCTCCATTTATTTGGGATATTGCAAGGTTTGAATCCCCGTGGACCTCTAGGCGCTGAATGCCCATGGAGACTGCCATCCGGAGGCCATGTAAAAGGGCCTCGTATTCGGCTGTGTTGTTGGAATCCGTGTACATTATCTGAAGTACGTATTGGACTGTGTCTCTGGTTGGGGATGTCAGAACGACGCCAGCCCCCAGGCCAGCCAACATTTTGGAGCTGTCGAAGTGCATGATCCAGTTGGAGTATGCGCCGTACTCTTTAGGGAGTTCGGCTTCAGTCCATTCGGCAATGAAGTCGGCCAAAACCTACGACTTAATAGCTCGCCTTGGCTTGTAAGTTATGTCGAACGTGAGGAGCTCGATGGCCCATTTGGCAATCCGGCCCGTTGCGTCGCGGTTGTTTATAATATCATTAAGGGGTACTTCGGATGCCACTGTTATGGAGCACTCTTGAAAGTAGTGTCGCAGCTTCCGGGATGCCATGAACACCGCGTATGCTATCTTTTGATAATGCGGGTACCGTGACTTGCATGGAGTTAGTACAGTGGACACGTAGTACACTGGTTTTTGGAGGGGGAATTGTGTTCGTCCGCTTCTCGTTCGATGACGAGCACCGCACTTACAACTTGATGGGTTGCCGCGATGTATAATAGCATTGGTTCGCCCGTGTTGGGCACGGCCAGGACCGGATTTGTTGCCAGTATGGCTTTTATTTCTTCGAGTCCGACCGTGGCGGCATCCGTCCACTCGAAGTGGTCGGTGCACCGCAGGAGGCGATAGAGGGGTAATGCCTTTTCTCCTAAGCGGGAGATAAAGCGGCCTAGAGCCGCCATGCATCCTGTCAATTTTTGTATTTGTTTGAGGTCCTTTGGGGTATCCAATTGTGACAGAGCTCGGATCTTGGCTGGGTTTGCTTCAATTCCTCAACCGGATACAATGAAGCCCAAGAGCTTTCCGGCTGGTACACCGAAAACGCATTTTTCTGGGTTGAGCTTAATGTCATATGTTTGGAGATTGTCGAACGTGAGCCTCAAGTCGTCTACTAGAGTATCGACGTGTTTTGTTTTGACGACCACGTCATCTACGTATGCTTCAACTGTTTTGCCGATCTGGTTGGCCAGACATGTCTGAATCATGTGCTGATATGTTGCGCCGGCGTTTTTGAGCCCGAAGGGCATCGTGTTGAAGCAGAATGGGCCGTATGGGGTGATGAATGCCGTTGCGGCTTGGTCTGACTCTGCCATCTTGATTTGGTGGTAGCCAGAGTATGCATCGAGGAAACACAATGAGTCGTGTCCTGCGGTGGCGTCGATGATTTGATCAATTCGAGGGAGTGGGAAAGGGTCCTTTGGACAGGCCTTGTTTAGGTATTTGAAATCGAAACATAGGCGCCAAGATTTGTCCTTCTTTGGTACCATCACCAGGTTTGCTAGCCAGTCCGGATGTTTTATGTCTTTGATGAATCCGGCTTCCAGCAGTTTTGCTAGCTCCTCTCCCATGGCTTGTCTCTTGGGTTCGAAAAAATGACGTAGAGTCTGCTTGATGGGTTTAAACCCTTTTAGGATGTTCAGGCTGTGCTCAGCCAGCCTGCGTGGGATTCCTGGCATATCTGAGGGGCGCCAGGCGAAAATGTCCCAATTTTCTCGCAGGAAGTCTCTGAGTGCGGCGTCTACATCGGGTTTTAGTTGTGCCTGATGGAGGCCATTTTTGTAGGGTCCGTGGGATGGACTTGGAATTTGACTATTTCGTCTGCTGGTTTGAAAGAGGTGGACTTGGATCTCTTGTCTAGTATCACATCGTCCCTGTCCACCGTAGAGCGCAACGCAGTTAGTTCCTCGACTGCTAGGGCCTCGGATAATGCCTCCAGGGCCAGTGCGGCTGTCTTGTTTTCAGCGTGGAGCGCTAGTCCGGATCACTTGCGAGAGTGATGATTCCATTAGGTCTGGGCATTTTGAGCTTCATGTACCCGTAATGGGGTATGGCTTGGAAAATTGTAAATGCTTCTCGCCCTAGCAGAGCGTGGTATCCGCTGCTGAACGGGGCCACTTGAAACGTGACCTCCTCGGATCTGTAATTATCCGGCGTGTCGAACACGACATCCAGTGTGATTTTTCCTGAACAACACGCTTCCCGGCTTGGAATTATTCCTCTAAAAGTTGTGTTGCTTCGCTCAATGCGGCTCCAGTCAATTTCCATTTTTCGCAGGGTTTCCTCGTAGATGAGGTTGAGTCCGCTGCCGCCGTCCATGAGTACCTTTGTAAGTCGGAAGCCGTCCACTATCGGACTGAGGACCAATGCGGCTGGTGCTCGGGCTGTCCAAAATTTTGGTTCGTCACTGGCATTAAAGGTGATAGCCGTGTCACTCCATGGGTTTATTGTTGCTACTTGGTAGACTTCGGCAAGGTTGCGGAGCGTTCGTTTCCTTGCATTGTTTGATGTGAAGGTCTCAAAGACTGTCGACACCGTACTGGGGAGGTATTCTTCGGGTGCTGGAGTTAAAAGCTCCTCGCCACTTCGGGCCACCTGCCATAGTATCCAACATGCTCTAAGGCTGTGCGTTGGTGTGGCTTCCTCTGAATTATGAATTTTACAGGGTCCATTGAGCCATCCTTCCAGTACGGTCCCGTACCCTGTAGAGGGTTTTTGTTTTTTGATGTTTGGCTCAGATGCCTGGCGATAATGTGCCCTTTTGTTTCGGACTCGTGTTGTATTCGGGGCCGGATTGTCCCAGAATGTATCTTCGGTTTTCCGAACGCTTTCAGTCGCACAATACTTTCGTACTATGGATGTCAAGTCGGCGAATCATGTAATTTCGCGGCGTTTTATGGCGTTGAGGATTCCGATGTCCATGCAGTTGTTATAGAAGAGTGAAATTGCTTCTTTCTCGCGGCAGTCCTTTATCCCGTTCATAACCAGGAGGAATCTGGCCCAGTAGTGGTGTACTGTTTCTCCGGGCTCTTGCCGTATTAGGGATAAATCCCGCATAGTTGGGTGGGTGGGTGGAATTAAATCCGGAACCTTGCCCGATGTAAGATTCAGGGGCCAAGCAGTTTCCGAATTCGGAAGCTTGCTTTCTTGGACATTATTCATTGAATCAAGCCTGCTGCCTAACTTTAGGTTCAGGGTTTGGGCGACATCCTCCCCTCCGCGGGTGTCCGTCTTGGAGGGATCGGGAATCCGGACACATCTAGTCCTTAGGGCGGGCGAAGGCTCGCATTATTCTTCCACCACTTCGACATGATGGGTGACCTGGGGAGAGTCGATGTCTCTCTGATCGGTTTGAGCCCAATCTGGCCGTAATCTATAGCGACTCCCAGGGCCGCGATGCGATCCAAGAGCTCGTTCAGGGAGAGGAGCTCCATCAGATCTAACTGCTCGGCAAGCTCCAAGCTGATGTGAAGATTGCTTTCGATGGCCCGAGAGGTCATCGTCGGCGCAACGGCCGGACAGGCGGTCATCAAAAACCCGCCTAGCCGGAGAGTTTGGCCGACAGCCAAAGCTCCTTTAGCAATGATGCCGTCTTTAAAGACGGGATGCGGCATCCTTCCTGACGACATAGCGGAACTCTCAATGAAAGCACCAATGTCGGTGTCAAAACCGGCGGATCTCGGGTAGGGGGTGCCGAACTGTGCGTCTAGGCGGATGGTAACAGGAGACAAGGGACACGATGTTTTTACCCAGGTTCGGGCCCTCTCGATGGAGGTAAAACCCTACTCCTGCTTGATTAATATTGATGATATGGGTAGTACAAGAGTAGATCTACCACGAGATCAGAGTGGCTAAACCCTAGAAGCTAGCCTATGGTATGATTGTTGTTCGTCCTATGGACTAAAACTCTCCAGTTTATATAGACACCAGAGAGGGCTAGGGTTACACAGAGTTGGTTACAATGGGAGGAGATCTTCATGTCGTATCGCCAAGCTTGCCTTCCACGCCAAGGAAAGTCCCATCCGGACACGGGACAGAGTCTTCAATCTTGTATCTTCATAGTCCAGGAGTCCGGCCAAAGGTCTTAGTCCGGCCATCCGGACACCCCCTAATCCAGGACTCCCTCAACATGCCTTCCTGTTTTTGATACATACTACATATGTCTATTAACCATGTTCGTACATCAAACTAATGCTCTTTTGTATCCCTCGTCAATTAGTTATGATGAGACAGTCACCCGGGTGGGTTACTGTGAGACGCCTTAGTCGTTTAAAGAGTGCAATGTCATCCTCCCCACATGATTTTTAAGAAACAGCAAGGCTAAATGAAGATAGTCAACGTAGTTCCCTAGTTGATCACCGTAATTCCCCCACACCACCATCGCAGGTGCTTGCTCTTACTTGGCAGTGTGATATGTGGTTGCATGTTGCATATGGTGTCTACCTTCTAATGCTTCTAATTAGGGTAAATTGCATCTTCTTAGTTAACACATTATACCTGTGAATATGACATGCCTTCCTATTTTTGGTACATACTACATCTTTCTATTAACGATGTTCTTACATCAAACTACGTTTCTTGTGTATCCCTCATCAATGCTCCTAATTTGTTAAATTGCTTCTCCTTAGCTTACACATCATACATGTGAATATGACACGCCTTCCTGTTTTTGGTACATACTACATCTGCCTATCACACCATGTTCTTACATCAAACTACTGTTCTTGTGTATCCTGCATCTATCGCTTATGATGAGACAGTCACGCGCATGGGTTAATATGAGATGCAATACTCTTATAAAGAATGCAATTTCATCCTCTCCACATGATTCTCACGAAACAGCAAGCCTAAATGAAGATATTGAACGTAGCTCTGTACCTAAAGACCGCACTTCCCCTACACCACCATCACAAGTGCTTGCTCTAACTTCGCAGTGGGATATGTGGTTGCATGTTGCATACGGTGTCTAGCTTGTAATGCTTCTAATTAGGGTAAATTGCATCTGCTTAGTGTACACACTATACCTGTGAATATGGCATGCCTTCCTATTTTTGGTACACACTACATCTATGTGTTAACCTTGTTCTTACATGAAACTACCTCTCTTCTGTATCCTGCATCAATCACTTACGATGAGTCACCTTTATTCGTTGCATATTGCATATTATTTCTAGCGTGTTGCCATGTATTGCTTCTAATTTGGTCAAATACATTTGTTAGGGCACCCTTTTAATTTGGCAGAGTGATATTGGTTTCATCTTTCATATGGTTTCCAGCTTGCATCGATTCTAACAAGTTCAAGCACCTTGTGCTTAGTTTACACTTTATACATCATACATGTCAATATGTCACACCGTCCTGTTTTTCATACATATTCCATCCTCCTATCATGCGGCTGCCTTACATGAAAGTAGTGTTTGTCAGTATCATGCATCAATGTGTTCTGAAGAGCAAACTTTATTCCTTTTTCTTGTGGGTTTGACTTGACAAGGCAAAATCAAGAAAGAGGAAGGAAAAGAGTAAGGAAGGCGATGATGGTGGTCCTCTGCAGCAACGTAAACGGAGCATCTGTACCGATTCTTATTGTACTGATAGTGCATTACAAGGTCCAAGTCTCCGCTCCCCTACTCCACCATCCAAGGTGCTTGCTCTAACTTGGCAGTGTGATATCTGGTTGCATGTTGCATATGGTGTCTAGCTCATATTGCTCCTAATTAGTGTAAACTGCATATGCTTAGCTTACACATGATACATGTGAATATGACACGCTTTCCTGTTTTTGGTACATACTATATCTGTCTATCACACCATGTTCTTACATGAAACTACTCTTCTTGTGTATCCTGCATCAGTCACTTATGATGGGACACCTTTAAGTTGGCAGTGTGATATTGGTTTGCGTCTTGAATATGATTTCTAGCATGTATTGCTTCTAGTTTGATGAACGCCACCTATGACGAGACAGTTTTAACTTTGCAGAGTGATATTGATTGCACCTTTCATATGGTGTCTTGCAGTGTTTCTAATTTGTTCAAGTGCCTTCTGCTTAGTTACCACGTCATATATGTGAATATATCAAGCCGTCCATTTTTTCATACATATTCCATCCTCATATCATGACTTTGCCTTTCATCAGAGTAGTGTTTGTCAGTATCATGCATGAATGAGTTCTGAAGAGCGAATGATATTCCTTTTTCTTGTCGGTATGACCTCACAATGCAGAATCAATAAAGCTGAAGGAAATTGGCAAGGCATTGGATGATGGTGGTCCTTCCGAGCAACTGAAATGGAGGTTCTCTACAGATTCTACTCCGCCATCCTCCCAACAAGATTCGCAAGACAACGCAAGGCTAGACAGTCAATGTAGCTGTGTAGATGATGAGCACATCTCCCCTACTCCACCATCACAGGTGCTTGCTCTAACTTGGCACTATTATATGTGGTTGCATGTTGTGTATGATGTCTAGCTTGTATTGCTTCTAACTTGAATTGCATCTGCTTACTTTACACATAATGCCTGTGAATATGACACGTGTTCCTGTTTCTAGAACATACGTGTACATGATGAGCACATCTCCCCTACTCCACCATCACAGGTGCTTGCTCTTACTTGGAACTATTATATGTGGTTGCGTTTTCCGTATGATGTCTAGTTTGTATTGCTTCTGATTATGTTGAATTGCATCTACGTAGCTTACAACTTATACCTGCAATGATCACTTACCCATAAGACACATTTAACTTGGGAATGTGATGTAGGTTGCATCTTGCATTGTCTTCTAGCTTGTACTGCTTCTAATTTCTTGAAATGGCACTTACGACGAGACACTTTTTACCTGATAGAGTGATATTGGTTGCGTATTCATATGGTGCCTAGCTTTCATTTCTTCTAATTTTGTTGAAATGCCTTCAGCTTACTGTTTTTTCATACATATTCCATCCTCCTATCATACGTGTGAATATGAAACGTTGTCTTTTTTGCATATATTCCATCCTCCTATCCTGCGCCTGCCTTACATCAAAGTAGTGTTTGTCTGTATCATGCATGAACTAGTTATGCAGAGCTAATTTTATTCATCTTCTTGTGGTTTTGACTTCATAAGGCAATATCAGAAAATAGGAAGGAAAAGAGTAAGTTAGGGGATGTTGGTGGTCCTCCGCACCGACCCAAACAAAGACTCTCTAGATTTGCCACTTCTACTGCTAATGAAGTTGAAGTCCCGAGTCTACATGATGAGTTCATCTCCCGTACTCCAGCATCGAAGGTGCTTGCTCTAAGTTGACAGTGTGATAACTGGTTTCATGTTGCCTATGTTGTCTAGCCTGTATTTCTTCTATTTTGATTCAATTGCACCTACCGAGTTTATACGTTATACATGTGCATATGACATGGCTTTCTGTGTCTAGAATACACTGCATCTATCTATCATACCATGTTCTTACATCAAAGTACTGCTGTTGTGTATCCCGCATCAGTCACTCATGATTGGACGCTTTTAACATGGCAGTTTGATAGTGGTTGCATCTTGCATTGATTTCTATGTTGTACTGCTTCTAATTTTTCGAATTGCTACTTATGACAAGACACTTTTAACTTGGCAGAGTAATATTGGTTGCATCTTTCATATGGTGTCTAGCTTGCATTACTTCTATTTTCTTGAAAATCCTTCTGCTTAGTTTGCGCATCGTAGCTATGAATATGTCATGCTGTCCTGTTTTTCTTACATATTCCATCCTCATACGGTTGTCTTAGATCAAAGTATTGCTTGTCTATATCATGCATCAATGAGTTCTGAAGAGTGATTTTATTCTTTTGTGTTGTGGGTACAGCTTGACATGGCAAAGTCAAAAAAGAGCAAGGAAAATAATATAGTAGGGAGTGCTGTTACTCGTCGGGTGAAACGGAAAAGGATCTGCTGTCGAGATTCTGCTGGTACTTATAGTGCAGTAGAAGGTCCAAGTCCACCGGCTAAATCTACAAACACAGTATCACCTGCTCCACCAGCTGCAGCATCCGCTTCAATTGTACGAGCATCTCAACCAGTTACTCGTTCGTTTGCTCCGGAACTGGCCAGTTCCCAAGATGCCTTCACACCTAACACTACTTCTGAAGCACTGCTGACACAACATGACTTGGCAAGATCAGATGAACCTCATGAGCATCAACACCAAGACGGTACCTGAACGAGTCAAGTTGCAGTTGCATGCTCCTTTATATGTACTCTCACAGTTTGATGTACAGTAACACTTTCCATATTCGTTGTTGAACTAGCACCATGGCGCAAGCGGAAACATGCATTAGGGATAATGCTTGACAGATTAACAAAATCTAAAGGAGGAAGAATGGAGATCCATTTTGAGGCAGGTTTAAAAAGGCCACGTGATGCTACAGAGTCAGCCAAGTTAGTATCAGAGGCAGCCATTGCCGTTAGGTGTCATGCATGTATCCTTCGAACGTGGATCCAGTACAGGAATGAGAAATACAATACCTAGTTTAACACCTTCCTTGACTATTTATCCGTAAGTAATGTTATTCATCGCAATTAGTAATATTGTCTTGCTTTGTCCCATACTTTCTAGCTTCCTCCTAATAAGACTCACATTCTTTTTTCAACAGATGAGGTTCAAGTTGGATCCGAAAGATGATGAACTAAACAAGCATGCACTCATGTTTTTCAGTCTGCTCTGCGACAATATCGGTACCACCTTAGAAAATTACACTTTGAAGGCAAGGCTAACAATGAAATCGCCCAAACATCTCCAGTGGAATATATTACAGATGAAGACTGGACAGCCCTCGTTAAACACTGGTCTGATCCAAAGTATCAGGTCGGCTATATGTATTTGATCAGACCACATATTGAACTTGTATTTATGTATGTGCCTTACAAGTGTATCTTGTTCTAGGCTAACTGTTTGAAGAACAAAACCAACCGTTCTAAAGTGAAATTCCAACAGACAACAGGATCTCGTAGCTATATTGCACACTGCGAGGCTCTTGTAAATAGCTGCTACTTCCTTCTTTTTGGTGTGCCATATTATCGTATCTATATTGACTTGTTCCAAATACAGAGGAAAGCCCGTGCGGACCAAAAAGAACCTGAACCGAATGTAGTGCAAATCTTCAAGTATTGCCACACCAGCAAGATGAAGGGCATGATCACACTAGTTCAAGCCGCTGTTGTAAGTCCTTACTCCTCCTGCCTTGAACTGATTGGTACTGCGATGTGTTCATTTAACTACTTGGTTTGTAGCCAATGTCAGTTACTCTGTTCACTTTTATACACAGTTGTCTTAACGTATCATTTCACCTTACATGGTTTAAAAGAGATGAAGGATATTCTTTTGGTCTTGATCTGTATTCTAGTTGTTATGTTCACGTGCGTACACAATTATAAAATAGCCCGTTTGTTTTATATCTGTTTGCCCATGATATGAATGATGTCATACTATGTTCATCCTACTTTAAACCATGTCTCTTTATCCTTAGATGTCAACGAATGTGAGGAAATAGACAATACAGTAGGCATGCTACATGGACATATGTTCCGAAAGTGATTTTATTATGTAGTTGGCACTACAATGCATGCTAATGTATTACAGTAGTTCACCAAAATAAGTTATGTAGAAACGTTTTACCTACTTTGTTTGTTTTTGTCTCATTAGTAAATTATCTGGTACACTAATCTACAAGTTCAAACTTTCAGGAAGCTATGGAACAAATGATTGAACAGCCACAACCACCTGAAGGTGACGAGGCTACGACAGGCACAATGTCACCTCTTGCTGCAGTGCATCAGTATCTCTCCACTAACAGTGCAAAAAGCACCTTCCTGCGTAATTCTGGGTTGGTTGTCAAGGTAACCTTGTCCAAATCGCCTTCTGAACAAAATCTTCTTGCTAGACAGAGTGATATATCTGTGCTCCAGACACAAGTCCAATCCCTAATGGACGTTGTTTCGGAAACAAGAATAGTGGTTGAGAAATGTCGTCAAGATATGAGTGGTTTTGAAACTAGACTATCAGACATTTGCTTCGTTGTTCAAGAGCAATGGCGGAAAAAGGTGGAGATCGTGCTGCTCCATCAGATTCTACAGGCTGAAATATTAGCACTCAGGTCAAATGATATGTGCTTCTATACATCTGATGGTGCTTTTATCTGGAAGGACTGTAAACTTTATGCCAACAGGCCTTTTGTTGTATTGTTGGAATTTATTTTGTTGTGATACAACATTTATGATGCTGCCACAAGCTGTAGTAATTACGACGCTATTTTTGTATAGTGTAGCTTTATCATAGTAATGTATTCGGCCGAAAGCTTCGTAGGAGCCCAACATGCCAACATTCGTCGCGCCCATTCCAATTGGGCTAAAAACGATTACGGGCTGAAATTGGCATGTAGCCCACTAAAAGTATCTGGGCCTAAATTAGCATAAGCTTTCATATTTTTCTGGTAAGCCTGTGCGCATAGTGGGCATTTAACAGTCCCAAACATAATTTGGGCCCTCAGTAAATTTAGGCCTTTTACAGGTGTAAATATCTCGAGCCCATAAAGAACATGGGCCTTTAATAGACCGAAAGTGAGATTGGGCCCTGATTGCGCCAAATAACCCAATGGACTTAGCAGGCCGAAATGGTGGCCCATTTACGATGCGGATCTTTGACAGGCCGAAATTCGGGCGGGCCGTAAATGCGCCGACCTAATACACAGGCCTTTAACGGTCTGGAACTTCGGTGGGGCTAGATTATCGCCATTTTTATATGGGCCAATAATGGGCCCGATATGACGTTGGGCCACATATGGCCCATGGTTTACGTCCGGCGTTAACAGGCCGAAAATAACAACAGGCCGAAAGTATCCCAAATCTATAGTGGGCCTCTAACAGGCCGAATGTCAGACATGGCCGAATATGACTCAAATCCTTTACGGTCGTTTATGGGCCGAAAGTTTTGATGGCCTGTAAATGGGCCCAAATGAAGCCGTACCTTTAACAGGACGAAAATACACCGGGCCGTAATACGGCCCAATTACTTAGCAGATAGTTAATAGGCCAGAAGTGACCTTGGGCCGCATTGATGACAAGTTTAGGGCAGGCCGTTGACTGGCCGATTTGACAGAGAATGTTGGGCCTTTAGCTGGGCTGGCCCATTATCGTCTGCAGAATCTTGTGGGTCTTTAGCTGGGCCGACCCATTGTGGTCCGCAAAATCTTGTGGGCCTTTAGCTCGGCCGGCCCATTATGGTCTGCAAATTCGTGTGGCCTTTAGCTGGGCCGACCCATTATGCTCCGCTAAATTTTGTGGGTCTTTAGCTGGGCCAGCCCATTATGGCCTGCTAAATCTTATGGGCCTTCGGTTGGGCCGGCCCATTTAAACTTTGTGGGCCACTTTTGGGCCGGTCCACGTGTCAACATATCATAGGTCATCTCGACCGTTGGATGAGTGACACCTATGCCAACGTGGAGCTGGCGCGTGGATCCGTCAGCCGATGAGAATTTTACATGTGGAAAATCGGCATTGGTCATGGCTGTTAACGGGTTATCGGATCCAAAATCCGACCCGATAGCTTAACGGCATTCCGTTAAGGTGGATGCCACGTATCGGTCACCCTTGACGAAAGCACTTCTGTGACGCGCGATTTATCGCCATGGAAGTGGACACTTCCGTGATGATAATTTTGGTAATGTGATGGAACACTTCTACGTCAGCACAGGTATGACTATCTTGATTCTGTCATAAATTTGTCATGGATGTACATGCATGACAGAAAACGCGACCTACTGTCACAAACACGTATCATCACGGAAATGTATTTTTTTGTAGTGCCAGCGGTGGGAATAGTAGGGGCGGTGAGGTCTCCGCGGCAGCACAGCCGGCCACAGGAGGTAGGAGCATGCGGCACGACCAGCGCTGCTTTGGGCGGCTGGAGCAAGAAGACCAGAGGTTGAAGAAGCACTACGACCGTTGGATGGACATCCTACGGTCACTGGAGCTAGAATAGTTCATATTGACTAAGTTGACAAAGCGCTTCGTCCCCGTCAACTTAGTTGGCCCACAAGTCATCCTCCCACTATGGTGGGTCCCAGCTAGCAGGGGGGTATTCATTTTTTGTGTGTAATAAGGTGGCACTTCCTTGCGTGCGAAGATATAGCTGGTGGGTCCGACATGTCAGCGAGAGGAACATTTTTTTCGCGAAATACAGAGGCCCTTCTGGTGGGTCCCAACTGTCAGGTGGAGGAATCATTATTTTGCGCGTAATAAGGAGGCATTTCCTTGTGTGCGACCGTGGACCCAGCTGTCAGCCTCTCCACGTACAGTCCACGGCTGATGGATGTCGTTCGTTGACCACGTTGACCAGGCCACGCCGAGAGCACCATGGCGGTGGATGACGGCGAGGCCTAGGAAGGGAACGACACAGAGCCAGGGAAGACTCCGCAATGGTTGCCCATGCGGTGAGGAGTACGAGGGTTTACTGGTCCGGCTACCATCGCCGGAAAATAATAGGAGGTGTGGGTGAGTAGAGGAATGGCCTGGCCAGCAATGAAGTAGGGTGGGACGGTGCGGCCTATGCGGCAGCACAGCCGGCCACGAGAGGCGGGAGCAGGCAGTCCCACCGAAGCTGGTTTGGGCGGCTGGAGCAAGAAGATCAGATATTGAAGAAGCAGCACGGCCGTTGGATTAACATCCAATAGTCACTGCTGCTAGAATCGTTTGTGGACTAAGTTGACAAAGCCAAAGTACACGTCAACCTAGTAGACCCACAAGTCAGCCTCCAAATCTGTCCCAAACAGCATACAACCCAAAATTTCTAGCCAGTTTCAAATTAATTTTAAATCTAAATATACCTTAATTTAAATTCAATGAAATTTTACCCGCACAAAAACAATGAAATTTAAAATATCAAAATCAAAAAGAAAACAATATTTTGGAACTAATTGCCTGTTTGCTGTATTTTTTCATTTTACAGCCCATTTATTATTACTTATAGCCCATCTCTTATTACTTATAGCCCATTTCTTATTACTTATAGCCCATTTTCTGGGCAAAATGCATCTCTCCTTGTCTTGAAAGATTTCTGGCCCAGCAGGGCGTAGAAAAGCAAGTAGGCCTATGTTGGTTATTCTGCAAAAAACAAAATAGTTGGCTAGCCATTTTTCAGAATGGAAAAAAACAAACTGGGCTGGTCATGTGCTAAACATATGAAATAAAAGCCTTGGCTAGATGGGCCACGGGTCCCGCACAACCCAGTTGATACCCTTCTCCGTCCCGAAAAAACAAAATTACTGCGCGCCCTACTGGGTCCCTACTGTCATCCTCACCATGTATAGTCATCTCCTTATTCCTCTCGGTTGTTGACCATGTTGATAACACCGGAGGGCGGCGCCGCGGCGAGCGAACCAAGGTGGAGGACAATGGTGAGGCCTCGGATGAGAACGAACAGGAGCACAACCAGCCGTGGGATGCGGGAGCAGGCGGTCCTGCCGGCGCTGGTTTGGCTTTGGCGGCTCGAGGAAGAAGAGGCTGAAGAAACACGACATATGTTGAATGTCAATCCAACGGTCAAGGTTGGCACAATCATTTGTTGACTAAGCGGACACCAAGTAGAATACTTTTTTATATATAGGAAGAAAAATGCGAGGAAAATGCGTTCGTCTGCCGTCCTCCTCACAGGGAATGTTCGCCACATAAGTGACTAGCACCCTTGGTTTTCAACCGAGAGGTCTTGGTTTCGAGTCCCAGGAATTCTCAATTTTGTCCTCCTTCCTTCCTCGCAAAAAAAGGGAAAGAAAATCAAAGACTTGGGAAGGCATACAGAACAAGCTAGTGTACCAGTAAAGAGACATTGCCGAGTTTTAGAAAAAGAGAGACGTGCTCCTGTAGCTGGTTCGAATCCAAACCTAGACTATGACTATATATGGTTCTATGCTACTCTGCAAGTAATGAAATTGACATATCCAACGTTCGCTTCTCCTCTTCTCTACTTACTCTGCCTAGCATCAGAAGCTCTGGCCGCAGCAACCATGTCCACTGGCTGCTCGTCCACCTGCTCTTCAGCAGGCAACAACCAGATATGCGCCAAGTCTTCACCCGTACCATCGCCTGTGGGTCTCATCACACCCCTGCCGGCACGCGCACCGCAGCCGATTGCTCATCACAACCCGCTGCCGTTGGTGTGGTGCCACGACTGCAAATCACGCAGAGTCATCTGTCGCATCTCAACCACAATCCTCAACCCTGGCCAAGTCTTCTACAAATGCCCGAATCATGGGGTAATAATATGTTTAAGTGTTGTTCTACTGCTTTCCGTTGCTGATTTTTTTAATAGTTTGGTTGATGATCTTCCAATTTGATTCGTGCAGAAAAGGGAAGATTCGTGTGATTTGTGTTTCGGGAAGTTGCTGATGTGGGGGAATGCAATTACGCTGATTATTTGGTTAGCCGAGGAATCCCAATACCAGCAGGTTGGGGTGTTGGACAAGTAACTGAAGGAATGACAGAAGTAGAAGATGCAGAGCAAAAGGTTAAAGATGCAGTTCCTCTGATCATGGCCAAGCAACAGCTGCTGAACGGCCTTGACAACAATGAGGAGATGAAAGAGCTTGTGAAGATAATGGGCAAAATTGATGTGCTTTGTAGGATGATTGTCTCTTTATTTGCAGTGTATGTAGCACTCGTGATGTATTCAGTGGCTACGACATGAGCACTTTGCTGAAACTAGTAATGAATGGAACATGTGTAGCAGGCTGGGCATAGTGTTGTGAACATCTAATGATTTCTATTAACGGAAATCAGGGGGTATCCCCTTTTGCTCATAAATAAATAAATAGCAGAGGCCCTGTCGGGTCAGCTTTGTTCTCATTCAAAGACGTCGAGCAAATTGCAGTCCAACAGCAAACTATGTCATCAAATTCAAGTTTCATAGCCAAATATGAGTACAACTAAACAACAATGTCATCATGTTTTAGTTGTCATACAATCACCAAACACAAATCAGCATACATAACAAGTGATTCTCACAGCAAAATACTAAACAACATGTTCATCAGGTTTCAGTTGTCATAGCAAATAGGGCTGGACCAAAAGCTCGTAGATCGCGAGCTTAATGAGCGCTCGATAGTTCGGCTCGTTAAGCTCGTAGCTCGCTTCTTAATGAACAAAGCCAATCATTGATTTTAGCTCGTTAAGCTTAACGAGCAAGCTAACGAGTTTCACGAGTAGCTCGTTAAGCTCGTTAGTAACAACCCAACACATATTTTCATATTACATGACAAAATTTTTGTAGCACCTCGGCCCATCTATTTAATCTAATCGACATATGAGGCAACAAACTACTTTATTTCTTTTTGTAGTCACCATATTTCATCTTGAAAACCATACCTACACATTCATCATGTATATCGTAACACATTATAATCTGTTAACGAGCGCTCATGAGCGCTCATGAGCTTAATGAGCTTCAAACGAGCCGAGCCGAACAGGGTTTTCTGCTCGTTAACGAGCATGAGCTTAACGAGTACGAGCTTAACGAGCCGAGCTGCTCATTAGTCCAGCCCTATTAGCAAACACAATTTCACATAGTAGATAAAAAAACGTCTTTTGACAGGCAAATACGACAAAATCAATGTAATCATCATCCGTAGCAGTAGCGTCAACATCTTCGCCATGTGTATTAGTCTGAATCGTAATTCCCCACCATGTCATCTTCTTCTTCGTCCTCAACGTCCTCGAATGTTGGCTTCTTCTTGATCAACTGTTGTATGTCCATAGCACGACAGGCAATCTTTTTGCCGGCGTCATTGATGTGATGGTTCTCAAAGATATTAGGAACATCTCTGTTATCTTGTACATCAGGAGTAGTGTAAGCATCATCTTGTTGTGCAACTTCATTAAACGAATTCCTCTGCTCAAACCTTTGCAATACTCTCCAGTCATCGCTACGTGCAAATGTGTCTTCCAAGAAAAATATCTGTGTTGCTTGATTTGCCAAAATAAAAGGCTCGTTGGTCTGGTACGCCGCCTTGACATTGATGGATTTGAAATAATCATCAGCTCTGGGTTTTGCGATCCTGGAAAACAGGTTATACCAATGGTAGCACAACAGAACCACACACCGATGATCCTCGAAACTGGAGATATACTGCAACTGAACAATGTCTGTTATGTTAGCATACATTTCAGTTGTCTCTTTGTCATACGTATCCATCCTCATGATGGCACTATTTTGTGTCTTTCTACCTCCGTCTCGTGCAAGGGTGTTGTAGCGCACATCTCCAACAACGCAAGATTCATAATGTCTTACCCGAGTATCAGGACCCATTGTTAGTGAGTAAAGGGCATCATCAACTGCCTGCCCATCCTCCCGCATCTTCTTAACCTATGGTTAGAAAATAGACAAGCTGATCATCTTATGTACTCAATATATTAAAAAAACTGATAGTGCACTTCAAAAGCTTACATGGTTCTTGAACCATTTCGCAAATCCTGCCATAACCAGTTTGTCAATGTTTCTTGGATTTTGCGACAGTAACTCCTCTTTGTAGATGCTGCACAACATAGTGATCGCGTCAAACATCTAAATATATAAGAATGTGCTGCAAGTAATCTTGTCTCTAAGACCATTTTGTCCAAATCTTTAGGTTTGTCCTCTTGTTGACTCTTCCCTGTAACTCGAACAGAATAATCGAAAACATTGAGCCCAGGATTGTCTTCACCCACCTCTTTGCTAAGCTGATCAGCTGTTTCAATGTATTTTGAGCAAAATGTCAACGCTTCAGTAGCAATGTAGGCCTCTGCAATGGAACCCTCGAGTCTAGCTCTGTTCCTAACATAGCCCTTGAAAGTGCCTAGCCGCCTTTTAATAGGGTACATCCAACCATACTGTACTGGACCTCTAAGTAGGTCCTCATCAGGTAGATGAACAGCCAAATGCACCATCACATCAAAGAAGGCTGGAGGATATATCTTCTTAAGGTCGCATAGGATAGTTGGTATCTTGTCTCTAAGACGCTCCAAAGCATCTATCCTGATATTTCTACTACAGAGTTCCTTGAAGAATTGTCCCAACTCTGCAACTGCTCTGTATAAGTCAAGGCGGCCCAATCCTCTAAGGATAACAAGTAAAACCCTTTGAAGTAGGACGTGGCAGTCATGAGTTTTCAAACCTTGTACCTTGTTTCCATCTGCACTAACTCTCCTTTCAGGGTTGGAAGCAAATCCATGTGAGAATCTCACACGTGATAGGACCTCGCAGAATTGTTTTCTTTTACCTTGTCCAAGACGTACACAGCTGGTGCCATATCCCGTGGTTTACCTTCATCTTGCACCTGCAAATCCTTTTTGATACCCAGGTGTGTCAAATCAATCCTAGATTTTAAGGTATCTTTCGTCTTGCCCTCAATATTAAGAAGTGTGCTATAATGCTGTCACATATACTTTTCTCTACGTGCATCACATGAAGATTATGCCGCAGATTCAAATCTTTCCAGTACTCCAAGTCCCACAAAGTGGACTTGCGGGTAAACAATAATCTCTCTTCTGCCCTGCCATGCTTCCTTTTCCCGCTACCATTACCAGGATGGTTTCCTGGTGTAATATGCCTGACCTTCTCTAATTCCACTTGCAACTCATCGGCGGCGAGCCTCTTTGGCGCATCACGGTTTTCATGCTTTGCATTGAACACATGTCTTCGGTATTTTCTAGGATGTGGCTTGTCCTTGGCAAGGAAACAGTGGTGTCCAATGTAACAGATCTTGCTAAGTATTGCGTATGACAGCGGATTCCTGTCACAGCGAACACATGCATTGTAACCATGTGTCGTTCGCCTGACATAGTGCCCAAAGTCGGATAATCATGGATGCACCAAATTATAACAACACGCAGAAAGAAATCAGCTGGTGGGATGCTATATATGTCTAGAGTGACAACACCCTTCCATAGCTGTTGAAGTTCCTCCACAAGAGGCTCCATGAACAAATAAAAATCCTTTCCAGGACTTTTTGGACCTGGGATGAGCAAGGCCATCATGTAGTTTGATTCTTTGGTGCAGACATTTGGAGGCATGTTGTAAGGGATAACAAGCACTGGCGAAATGCTATATGTGGCGCTTTGGTGGCCAAATGGGTTAAATCCATCTGAAGCTAAGCCAAGTCTAATGTTTCTCGGGTCAGCAACAAACTTTTTGTGTTTATCATTGAAGCTTTTCCACTCACTACCATGAGATGGATGGCTCATTACATTCTGATCTCTGTACTCCTGGTTCCTAGAATGCCACAATACATCCTCTCTTGTTTCAGCATCATGAAACAACCTCTGCAATCTTGGTGTAATTGGAAAATGTCTCAGAACATTATGAGGAATCCTCTTCACAACATCGCCATCTTTCCATCTTGATGATTTGCATTTCGGGCATTCACTTAAGTTGGCATAATCCTTCCGGAACAAAACACAATTATTCTTATAAACATGGACCATATCATATCCAATTCCAACAACACGAAGGAAATTCTTCATTTTACTGTAGGTGTGTGGCAGCTCAGACGCATCTGGGAAAGATTTGCAGAAAGCAGCCAACATCGCATCGAATGATTTGTTGGTCATCGCTCAGATGTCTTCACCTGAAGAAAGGTGACAATAGCTGAGAATACTGATAGCTTATTTCCTGGGGTGACAACAACGTTGCATTGTTCCAACATGCGGGCCCACCGTTTTTCTTCTACAGGTGAAAGTTCACGGAATGCACGAGCATTTCGTAGCATTGTTTCAATGTTGGTCAAACTCACTGGCTCCGCCACCACCACCTCCTCCTCCTCTTCCACCTGAGCATCAGGCAGATCAAGATGGTGATCTGCTGCTTCCACGTAGTCAATAACATTGACGTTCACAGCTTCACCATGATGAACCCACCTAGTATATGTGACCGACATCCCATACAAGTGTAGATGATTTTGCACAGTTGACTGGGGTCTTGTAACTGAGTTCATACAACTGCTACACAGGCAGAGCACATCTGATTTCGGACCACGGTACTCATCTCTGATAAAGTTCATGAAGTTTTGAACCCCCTCGACATATGTAGCGAAGAATCTTCGAGCAGAAATTATCCAAGTCATGTCCATCTGTTAGACATACAAATTAGTTCTTCTGCTAGATATTACAGGAAAAACATATATGCTTTTTTATGAAGTCCAGAAAAAAATACCTAGGTCGATGTCTAAAGCTATGGCAAGATATTTGGACGAGTAGATCTAAGTAACTTAATATATGTGAAGCTAATTCAACAAACAGATTTGAGTGCTAAATTATGGCAGGCTATTTCAGCAGTCAATGAGGCCGAGCACACAGCCATCGAACTATCGAAGGCCATCACAGCAACAAAGATTGAGTATAAAACAGTGTAGAGCTATTTCACCTAACAGATTGGCTACTAGACCATGGAAATCTACGTCACAATAAATATATGGCAGGATATTTTAGCAACTAATCGGCCTTGGCATGCCATCTCAGCTAAGCAGATTGAGTGCAGAACAGGGCAAGGAAGCTTCTTAAGCAGAGCATATTGACAGTAAACTACTTCGGCGAACAGTGAGATTAACAGCGTCTATCAGCTAACATTCAGCGCTACACCGACATGAACGGGGCCTCAGTCTAGAATGCGCGTACCGTGGGAGAAGCTGACCGCCGTGCGTCTCCACAGGAACGTCGCCAGCAGTGGCGGCGCTGACCGCCGTGCGCCTCCACAAGAACATAGCCAGAGGTGGCGGCGCGGCTAGAGGACGACAGTCTACGAGCATACTGTGGGAGCGAGAGGATCACCGTGCGTCCCCTCGACGAACCGCGGCGCTGACGTATCGGCACGCCAGTGAGGGCGGCTTTGGCGGAGCGAA